>NW_012151507.1:2548317-2548976 GCF_000956105.1 Propithecus coquereli
TCTCATTTCCCACCTTCCTCACTAAGCTAAGTTCTACTCATTCCTCACAATTTAGCTCAAATGTCATGCTCTTTAAGAAGTCTTCCCTGACCCTTGTCACCTATCTTAGTCTATTTGCTGTTGCTTTAACTGAATATCTGAGGCTGGGTGATTTATAAAGAAAAGAAATTTATTTCTTAACAGTTCTGGAGGCTACGAAGTCCAGGACTGGCATTTGGTGAGGGCCTTCTTGCTGTGTCATAACATGATGGAGGCTGTCACAAAGCAAAAAGGCAAGAGTGTGCCTATCCCGCTCAGGTCTTTCTTCCCCTTCTTAGAAAGCCACCAGTACCACCATGGGGACCCCACCCTGATGACCTTATTTAATCCTAATTACCTCCCAAAGGCTCCACCTCCAAATACCATCAACATACAAATTTGGGGATTAAGTTTCCAACACATGAAATTTTGGGGAACACTTCAAACCACAGCATTACCCATCCCCAGCCTAAGTGCTATAATTCTGGGCTTCCCCAGTACCTGCAAATACCTAACAACGCAACTGCCATAGTACATGAAAATTAGCCACTTACAGTTGTCCCTTTATAGACTGTAAGCTCTTGGAGGCTTCTATCTGTATATTCACAGATACTTGCACAGGCTCAGTGAGTATTTATTAA
>NW_012151507.1:2550714-2552233 GCF_000956105.1 Propithecus coquereli
AGGAACAAACTAAAAATTTCAAACCTATTCAAATATTTAGTTAATGGATAACACAAACTAGATTAATATTTTAAACAATAACTTACAGGATCAGCAGGTCCACAGAATTCTCGAAATGTCTTTGTAGGATTATTCTGTTGAATCTCCATTGCTACACAAGGGCCAGAATACATTTCCGTCACCATTTCCTATGATATATAATATGAAAGAAACAAAAGAATTTAATAAACTTTTACCCCTTCTCTTTTAATTACGTAACTATTCCACTAATCTTGTTAAAGTCATCTTTAACTTCTTCCCTGTCCGTATCCCACACACCAAATTCCAGATTCTGTCCATTTTCCCTGCAAAAATATTTTTTAGATATGTTCCCTCACCTTCATTCCTACCAATATTCCTACCACCATTTTTTAATGTAATGCTTTACCACCTGACACTTTCATTATTTGAAATTATTTTCCAATATATCTTCTTCTCAAAGGCCTTCCTCTCCTTCAACACAAGGTTCTCAAATTAACATTCTTAAAAATATAAATTTCAAAGTTTTTCTCCTGAAGAACCTTTTAAAATCATAATGTGTTCTAGCAACAAGGAATAACAGGAACAAGATTTATTTTCCCACATTAAACATCTAGAAACTAGACAAAATACATGAAACAATAGTTTTCATATACTGGATGATAGGCAGCACAGGACTATAACCCCTGAGAGTAGGGAAACAAATGAGGTAAGTTGTATAATTGGTCCATCTTATTGCCTGGAGGCAGTTTCCAGACCATAGACCAGGTAGAAGAAACACAACACAGCTCAACATTTTCAATGAGTTGAAGAGACAAAGACTAGAGTTCAAGGAGGCCAATGTAGCTAGAATTTTCAGGGCAGAATACTGGAGAGATGAGGGGAGCTATACAGAGTGTAAGCTACATAATCTGCAGAGAATTTCACATGAATCTTTGGTTAAGAGTCTGGGAAAGTATCAAGGACACTACCTGAGGCTAGGGGAAGAATCACCAGAAGGCAGTAGATCAAACAACTCACAGAGATAGCACGAGGCTGCGAAGAGTTTGTGCCTCTACCAGCCAGAGCAGAAAGTCCTCATAAGATACATGGAACATCTGGTGCAGTCCTCAGAAGGGTGTTGTTCCATAGTAGTTGGCCTAAATTAGCCTTAGATTATGAGATGCTCTGTACCCATACTACAAAGCTTGAAATCAAACCTCAAAAGAATCAAACTGATCCCAAGTAACTTAACTAAGTGCCAGAATAAAGTCAAACATTCTTTAAAGGAATACAACAAAATCCACCACGTAACACTATAAATTTCACACTATGCAGCATCCAACAATTACCAGGCATGTAAATAAGTAGAAAAATATGAACCATCACCAGAAGCAAACACAATATAAATAGACATAAACCCAGTCATGACAGAAATGATGTAATTAACATAAGAATGTTAAAACAGCTATTATAAATAAGCTTCACATGTGCAAGTTATAGAAGGAAATATGGACATGAT
>NW_012151507.1:2555373-2556865 GCF_000956105.1 Propithecus coquereli
GATTATAAATTGTACTGAGATCCTCAAGATCTGAAATACACAAATTGTTTTAGTACTGTCAAAGGAAAAAATTACAACAAATTTAGCTTAAAGATCTCAATTGGCTTTATTCGTGATTCTAGAATCAGGCAACACTTCATTCCATAAAATAGAATAAGTTGTTCCAATGAGCTGAGCAGAAGGAGTTGGTTTTATAGATGGAAAAGTGCTAAATAAAGGAAAAACAAAGAACAAAAAGCGAATTGGTCATTTCAAAGTTACCTTCCTTGCAAGGCTGGAATAGAAAAACAGAACAGTAGAAAAATAACTAATTGGCTAACATCGGGTTACTTCCGGTTACTTTTTGTTTTAAGGATTAAAGGCAGAGAGAAACTTCATTATTACGCCCATTGAAACTGGCCTATTTAGGAAATTTGGCTGTTCTCTCTCTCTCTCTGGATTTCTCAGCAGAAAGTCAGGTAACAACTTAGTTTCAGTTTGGTGGCATGGAACTTTAGCACAAGTGACTCCATTTTGATTTTTAGTCTGATCTATTGGGACCTAGTATAGCTTAGTCTAAAAAATGGCCTACTATAATTTGTATTTAACAAATATTTTTACATTTGCTTTGATACTTACATTATACTCAGACACTACTCCTTTATAAACTTCATAGAACTCTTCAACATTAACCCGATCCATATTGAACTATATTAAAAAATAAAGCAAAACAAAACCATAAGCCAACCAACAAAAATAAGTGAGTCACACTTAGCACTCAACATTTATGATTTATTAGATATATTTTCTTTACTTTAAAATGTAAACCTAGGATGAATTACTCTTTGAAGAAAAGGCGTTATTAAAGATCAGCTCACCAATAATAATACTGGATAACATTTATTGAGTACTTAATGTGTCAAGCATTGTTCTAAGTTCTGTACATGCATCATCTCATTTAATACTCAACAACCCTGCTACAGAGGTAGTATTAATAGCTCCAATTTACAGATGAGGCTACTAAGACTATGAAGGGTTATATAACTAAGAGGGGTTACATAACCTCCCCAAACTGGTGTTCTAGTCAAAGCAGTCTGATCCTATTGATCGTGCTCTTAATTACTACATTACACTTCTCTCTGAATAAAACCTCATTCCTGATAACAAAAAAAGACTTACATGCAATGTTAATTGCAATATCACAGATTTAGTGGCACAAGAAAGAAATATCACTAAAGAAAAGTACTTCAGATTTTGTAGAGGGAGCAGAAAAAAATACCATTTTCCTCCCAAGCACTCAGAAAAATCATAGTCAGTCTGGTTCATAACAAAGTACTTACACAAGTCATCTGGACTTCCTAATAATCTTCATAAAGAATTGTAAGGGTGTGCTTACAAAATAAGTCTAGAAAGACTCATTCTTATCAGTGCTGGGTTTAAATTTAGTTAGGAACAAAATTTCATTATGTCGTAGGGTCTTAAAACCTAACACCTTAATTTTTTTAAAAAATGG
>NW_012151507.1:2557482-2560583 GCF_000956105.1 Propithecus coquereli
TTTCACTGAGTACCAACTATAGCCAATCACTGTGCTGGGTTATAGGCTTCAAGTTAGGTCGATGTTCCAAACTAAAATTTCTACAGTTATTATTTTTGAAGTAGGCTTAGGTACCATGCTATAATCTCATTAAAACATCACCAAGCTAATACTTTTAGAAAGTTTTCACTAACAATTTCTTTATAATCATAGGTAAGATTCTTTAAATATCAATCTTCTGATCAGTCTACAAGTTTTGCTTGATGACTTTGCAAGCTAGTTGATATTTCTAACTTTTTATTTTGTTCGTTTAGGCTTATTGGCACAAAATAGGCAGAACCCCAACTTATGACCTGACCCCTGATTTTAAGTGATCCTAACACTTTATAGAGATCAAAAGCAGTTTCTTTTCAGAAAAAGAGGATATAAATAATATTGGTAAGAAAATTATCAGCTTCAAAATGAGTATTTTGGTACTTCACTATCAAAAAGGCATAAACTTGATGGGCTCCAAACATTGCAAAAACCAAATTGTTTATCTGATTCATATAGTAATTTGGTACCCAAATTATTTCTTTTCAAATGCACCAGTGAGTACAGCAGGAAGGTATGACCTCTGCCAGAGCAGACGTTGTTTCTTCAGTGAAGGATTTTCTAGGAATGTGTAAGCAGAGCAATGTTGAACAAATGTGGGCTCTGGAGGGAGGTCCAGTGGTACAAGTGCCAGCAGAGGGGCTGAAATACACTAACTTCCAAGAAGGTCCTGAGGGAAAGTCCAGAAACCAACAAAAGGCACTGGTCAGGAAAGAAATATGAACTGATTCTCTTCCTTCATTATCTACTTAGGAATCCAGAAGATAGAAAAATGACTGCTCACTTTGATTCTATTTTTTGTTTATAGGAACTAAACACATTTTTGGGGTCCTTATTTATTTTGTAACTAAAGTTCAATAATTGTATAAACTTACCTTATAAGCTTAAATTAAATATATCAATTGAATACTACTTTTCTCAGTAAAAGATTATATGGGTAAAACCATATAACTATGATAAGAAGGTTACTGAGTTCGGTAAATGTTTTGTTTTTAATATGTTGAGTTCATGACTGCACAGAGAACATTCAACGGAAAACGTTTCAAAGCTTATTTTAAAAAAAAAAAAAATTCCCCAATACATTTTGGCTTATTGTCAACTACCTACCATCTGCATAGCTGAGATTTCAAAACCTGCATCTCGGATAGCCATCACAATCTTCCCCAACAGTCCTGAAAATGAAGAACAAACAGGTGCAAAAATACAACATTTTAAGGCATTTTAGTTTCTTAGAAATGCAAATTTTCTACATCAAAGTACTTTTCTGATATTCTATTTTAAGAAAACACATATTTTTGCAAAAGAAACCAAATCCCTAATACCAAGCATTACATTTAATCATTTGATTCCTTTAATAAGCGCTTTAAGAATATCAACAACAGTCTTGTGAATTATGCAAAAAACTTTTAAGATACTATTTTGCCTTTAAGGGCCCTGAAGTTTAGTGATGTAGTGAACATAAAAATCAAACGATTAAAAATAACATCACAAAAAAATGAAATTTCAAAGTACTAGATACAGAAGCAATTCAAAGACTTCAAAGAAGGAGAAAAATCAAATTATAACTGAAAAGGTAGGCAGAAGCTTCAAGGGGAAATGAAGGCATGAATGGTTCTTAAAGGCTACAGACAGATGGGCTTACATAGGTACGAGAGAGAAGGCACATATCTGGGAAAGTGTGAGCATGTTCACATGACAGTGAGGAAAAAACAAAAACAAAAAAAAACAAAAACAAAATTCAAAAGGAAAAGAGATTTAATCCCAATTGATGAAGGCCCTGGATGTCAACATAAGGAATATGGTCTTTATCCCACAGATGAGTGATTTTTATAACGAGGTCTCTAGATTCTGGGCGCAGGGACTGATTTTGAGATGCTACTATAAAAATCTTCTAAGATTTTTTTTTTAGAGTCAACTAAAACTCTGTCTCGCTCCGTCTCTTAAACAAACACAACATATACCAGATCATCTGGATGCTCACCTAGTAACCTCAAATCACCAAGCAGTATTAGTGCCTGAATGTGCAGTTTAATTTACTATTTTACTATGGCCCAGCAGCACTACTGTAATTGTAGCAGGTTGAGGTATGAGAAAAGATAGAAGTGGATCTATTTCTCAAATGATACATTTGTACCAAGTGAAAGCCAAATGATGTCACAGAATGCTATAGAAACAAAGGCTTCTCAGAAGTTTGAAGACAGAAAAGTGTTGGGCTAATTGAGTGATCACAGTAGAACAGGCCTATGCCTAACTCAGAGTCTGTACCATATTCATGCTAAGCTTGTTTCTGGCAAACAACATCCTTTGTCACATTAATATTATTAACTTAAATTTTATTCATTTACAGTTTTGTTTGTAATGAATTTGTAAATTATTTTAGTTATACAGTTGTATGTGTAAAAGTTTATATTTAGTTTTATATTTTTGGACATATTTAAGTTGCATCACTAAAAATTAAAATAATTTATGTAAACACTAAAAGTCTACAATAATAATTTTCCTGCAAAGAGAAACACTGCCAAAAGAAATGGGGAGTCACTAAAAATGTGAGAAGAATATAAAATAAAAGTAGTATTTTAGGAAGATTACTAATGTAATAGTGATGGGCATGCTGGTCTGAAGAAAAGAATAAGGGATAGAAGGAATAGCAAAGGCTTCTGAAATCATCTAGCATGCCAATTGGAAAAAGTTCAGCCATTGTATCTTTAAATATTTTGTCTTATTTTGAATTCTAAAACTTGGATGGCAGCAGTAGCAAAAGAAGGAGGTAATACCAAGACATTTCCAAATAAGAAGTAACAGGAACAAACTGGATATGGAGTGTGAAGACGAAAGAAGGGTAAAAGATGACTTCAAGATTTTGAGTCCAAGTGACTGGAAGAATGAGAGCATCTTTAAGAATAAAACAAGTAATTAAACCAAATTAATAACAGGAAAAGACATTGAATTATTTTGGGCATAGAAACCCCAAATATGCTGTATGTAGCATATATAGAGTAGAAAACTCATCAGAATTTGGAGACACAGCA
>NW_012151507.1:2561513-2567341 GCF_000956105.1 Propithecus coquereli
ATACATGATTTGTAACACCACACATTGATCATTTGGCAGATACTGGTTCACTGAGTTATACAGATTTTCCAAATGCTAACTTATTTTATTATACATCAAAAAAATCGCATTTGTCAATATCACCATCAATTCCATCAGAGTAGTCTTTCTATTCTCTTACACAATGTATTGGGAAGCTGTCAAGCTCAAGGTGGTGAATATAGTTTTCCAAGATTCTAATTTTTATTTTCATTTGTAATTTATCTTCACTTGGATTTTATCTTTGGCAATAACTACTGTCAATTGTTTTCTTTGAAATGATAGGTTTACTTCATTTTTTTAAACATGCCTGTCATATACCCAAGTGTGAATAACCACCATTTGTCTGTTAGTCGTTCTTTCAAGCAAAAATGGTATTCCATTAAAAAAAAAGAAGCATGTAGTTGAGTGAAGCAATTGTACAAGTGCTTTTCCTAAAAACATCCATGATATGGAACAAAAGTGCTATGTGTATTTTCCATTTCTTCACAGACAGTATTAAAAAGACCTATACTTGAGGGTCAAAAGTTAACAAAATTAATAATTTTTACTTCTTCATCAAAGATATTCTTAAATAAGAATGGCTTTTTTTTGCTGCATGTACATGTTTTTAAAAATACAATAACTACTAGTACAGTTTGGTGCCACTGCCTTGATTCATTCTAAAGCAGTAACGTTTTTACCCACCATCGCTTTTGCACCATCAGTGCAAATGTCAACAGATTTTAAACAAGCAAACAAGCCGGGTATAGTGGTTCGCACCTGTAATCCCAGTTACTTGGGAGGCTCAAGCAAGATAACTCCTTGAGTCCAGAATTCAAGACTAGCCTGGGCTAGTTTTGGGCAAGACCCATTTCAAAAAAAATTAAATTAAAAAAAATTTTTAAAGGCAAATAAGCTATTAGTATAATTATGAAAATAGTTTTGATCTCAGATTCCTAAAAGGGGTCATTTGTTACAATAAAAAAACTTTACATGATTACATATAAATCCTGATCTATGTATGAAAGCAATATTAAGCTCTATGCATTAAACAACATGAAGAGAAATCTATAATTGATATCTATTATAAATCTATAATCACATTAAACTATGACCTGCATATGGAATGTGTTATTTGAACAGAATAATTCTATTCACAGATAAACCAATAAGGAAATTATAGTCCAAGTAATGTTGCCCTTCTGCCAAGGTCAGAGACAAGTCAAATTCCTATTAGAAAATTACTATTTACTCAGTTTATGTGGCATTATCATATCCATAAATGTTACCCAGCCTGTTAAATGTCCAAGGGTATTGCTTTTTTAAATATTCAGTTGGTTATGTGTGGAGGTAAAATAGAAAGGCATTTAAGAAACCTGTTGTTTGTTTAACAGTTTAAAACAACAAATTGTCAATAACTGTATGTCCTTTACTCTGTTCTAAACAGAAAAATGTTCAGTGTCTGAACAAATAGCAATAACTATGTAAATGAAGCATATATATACATACATAGCAAAAAAATAAAAAGTAAAATTGCATACCATGCAGCAGAGTTCAAAAGAGTCAAGAAAAGCAGACTCTTTGTTTTATTTGGCTGGTATTTGCATAGCTAATTTGTTTTATAATGATTTACTTATAATTCCATGAATGTTACCTCTTAAATTTTCTGAATGTCAGATCACCTCCTCTCCGCCTCCACTCCCAGTGCCTTACTTCATATCCTTATACCTTTCACTTGGATTGTTCAAAATCCTCTTTATAAGTGGCCTCCTTGTATCCAATCATACACAGTATCAGGCATCTATTATTTTGCCTTTCTAAAATTTCTGGCTTCTCTTGGGATTAGCATTCATCCCTCTCCCTACCCCCATACTTACGAAAACCGATCCCACTAGCCATGTGATTAGAAAGGGAGCTGTCATTTTCCTAGGTAACCCTATAACCACAGCCTCAGTGAGTGGTCAAGAGGTGGGCACCAAACCTAAGCAGGGCCAATCACAACACTCCATTTCCTAGGCCAGAGTAATTTTATAGATGTTTAGCATCTATACTCAAGGATTAAACAACATACTCAAATAGCAAGTAAGTGATAAAATGAATTTTAAACCCAGTTCTGCTTGCTCCCAGAGCCTGTGATTATGTTATACTATAATAAAAAATCAGAATATTTAATTAGTTTATACATAGCATTCAATTAGATAATTTATGTACATGCAAAAAGGTACATATATCTTTATGTGTATATATGTATACACACACCCATGAAACTTATCTTTTTTGATCTTGTGAATATATACTATAAAATCTACAGTGTGTCCCCAAAGTCACCATACATAGGGAAAATGAGCAAATCATTTGCTCATTTGGGACACCCTGTATAACAGAGATGAATATGGAACGTATATCTTATAAATTCTGAATTGTTCAGACCATCGTCATGTAATTTAATTTACTGATTTTTTAGACTTTATGATTTTCTTCCTCCTTACTATTTTCATGCTTATCAAATTTGATAGAAAAGAGAGAAAAAAATAACTTTACTATTCATCAATAATTCTAGAAAACTGCTATACAGAGAGAAAATCATTAAAAGTTGTTAACAAAGTAGATGGATAGTAGTTTTCTGAATTATAACAAAATTGGTTTTCATAGTTAATAATCTAATAGTTTCACTTTGCTGCAAGTCTTCTATATAAAAAATATTTCGTGTGGAAATAATTTATTCTGATGTTAAGGTGTTTTCTGGAGTCCATATTTTCCCTTGGTAACAGAATATCTACACTCTATGGCAACTTCTATACCTAAAAGAAACCTGGCAGCCAATGAAGCCACTCTCACACTGTGGAAAAACTTGAAAAACACCTTTACCATGAATGTTATTACTCCTTGCGACAGAAAGATACAAATGACAATAAAACCCTGCTCAAGAGAATGAGAGTCCATGAAAAAGACACTTTGGTGAGCAAAACAACTTATAAAACTGACATGCAAAGAAGCAACCAGGCTGCTGCACAAGACAATTCACCATAGCCTAGATACTTTGCTCCACAATCTAGATAATAAATAGGGGTGGTGAGAAATGAAACTGAAGGATTAAAAAAAATGGTAAAATGTCAACGAAGAAATCTTGCACTTTATTTTGGTAAGAACCTGTGAAAGAAAAGTTTTAATCCTGATATAGCCAAGAGTACATGAACTACCAAACTGATACATAAAATAGATATGTTTAATATTAATAATCAATTTAAATCAAGTGGAAGAGATTTGATTTCTTTTAAAGTATTCAATTCTAGTAAAATAAAATTAAAAGGCATTTTAAACTAAAAAATAGGGCTAGTGTATCTTTAAAATGTGATTAGTATAAAGCCAAATCAAAATGAGAGATTATGAGAGTTTAGATTAATTTTTAATGCCAAAGTACAAAAGAAATCATAAGCATTACTGAATTCAACAGAGGAATTTAATAGTAATCCTAGCAAACACGCACAACAAATAACTTTAGGAATAAAATACAGGTGGAAAAGCTTTCTGTCTCCTAGACAGCAGTATGTTACCAGGCAATATCACTTCACTGATAAACTTCCAGTAATTTTTAACTGAAACCCTCAGATTTATTTGGCTACAAATGTCTTTTATGGTTTTCTGCCTTGCAATAAGCAAAAATATTGTAGAATCTCGTTAAATCAGTTGCAGACAAAAATTTGGATTAAACAGAATTATTAAATTGAGAAATATCACTTAGGGCTTAAAGGATCTCAAATTAATTCATCAGCTGATCACAAAATCCATGTTAGTAGCAAGTAGGCTTATAAAAGATAGACTTAATTCATCCAATAAATAGCATTCTGATCCTCCACTTACACCACACACCCAGATCTAAAATACAGTTTTCCTTACCAATTTCCTAATAAGTACAATTTGTAAATTCCTTACAAGGTAGTAAAAAGAGTAACCAATATAATAGCTTTAAAGATGTACCCACAACATGGTGACTCTGTATACTGAAATCCATCAAAATGCAATTAAGTGAATAGAAAATAGTAAAGGCAGGCTCCACACCAACATATGGACAGCAGAGAGGACGCACAAGAACGAAGATCTCCAGGAAGTGGTAGTCAAGTGTTCCTCCTTACTGTGAAGTCAAGGACAGGCTCGGCATGCAAAGGAAGCTAAGAACAGATACTTGGTTGAATAAGATCACGAGTTTAAAACAAGGACGGTCTAAGAAAAACCAAAATAAAATAGGGTCCTGGGTAGGCAGGCCAGAAACTGAAAGTTGTCAGATTGGGCAGATACATCACTATAAGTCCAAAGTCAACGCCAGGTTACCACAGAACACAAGTTAACCACATGATTACAAAGCAAAACTAAGCTCTATAAAATACGGGACAGCTAGCTTTGGGTAGGGTGATGTCCTTCTAAATCTTAAGAAGCCAGTCCATATGTGGCTAGAGTAAGCACAAGTCCCATTATAAGCCGATTCCGTGTTCCTAGGAGATTCTCATGAATATAATTATAGAAGTGCTATACATGTTATAACTCATTGATGGAAATCTCTTAGTTTTATAGGCAAAAACAACAAAAGAATATTGAACTAGTAATTCAAAACCATGGATCCATTAACTCTAACGTGAACAAAACAAAGTAAATAAATATTTTTCTTTACCTGTGATTAGTTCTATTGTTTATTTTCTTTTTTAAAAGACAAATAAAGAAAACCTTCTTGGCCTTCTTTGGGAGGCTAAGGCAGAAGAACTGCTTGAGGCCAGGAGTTCAAGACCAGCCTGGACAACATAGCAGAACCCTATCTCTACAAAAATTTAAAAATTAGCTGGGCATGGTGGCACAAGCCTGTAGTCCTAGCTAGTAATACTTGGAAGGCTAAGCCAGGAGGATTGCTTGAGCCTGGGAGTTGGAGGTTGCAGTGACTATGATCACACCACTGCGCTCTAGCAGTGCATGACAGAGCGAGACCCTGTCTCAAAGAAAAAAAAAAAAGAGAGAGAAAAAGAAAAAGAAAGAAAAAGAAAAACCTTCTCAAAGCTATTCATTTGCACACTTATTTTTTAAATGGGTACACTGATTTTTGTTTATTCTAGCTTTCCAAAGTCAAAGTTAAGGAGGCTCATAAATTTAGGCATCTCATTTCAAGAACATTGTCTCTTCTGTTGGTTTTAAGTGCCTCTATCTGATTTCCTCAGCTTGGGCAAGCTATATTGCCACACATAGATAGACTCAAAAATAGATTTAATGCTACAAGATGGGCCACAAATTACCCAATTCTTGCTCCTTGTCTGTTGGAAGCACGCACTATATACACTGAGTATGGGCCTCCATTATTTTCCACTATTTCCCAGCACAGTCCTATTCATAGGGTCTAGCTTTTCTATCTAGTGGTTCTCACAGTGTGGTCCCTGCATAAGCAGCATTCGCATGACCTGGGAACTGGTTAGAAATGCAAATGCAAATTCTTGGGCTCTAAACCACATATACGGAATTAGATTCTCTGGAGGCAGGGCCCAGGAATCTGTATTTAATCCAGGAGATCCTGATACACACTGGGTTTGAGAACTATTACTGTGATAAGGTCTCTGAGGACAATAGACCATCACAATAACCACTCTCCCAACCGTTAAAAAGGTAACATAATCTGAAAAGCCTATGCTTTTAATTTTCAATCATAATTTCCCTTAATTCTATGACTCCAAACCTACATATTAAGAATTCTAACAAGGAAACCATGAAGGTGTCAAATTCTTAAATTTTGTCTTAATTTCCCCTACCCTTTATCATTTAATTTTTAAGACTATTCTAAATCAGGAAACACA
>NW_012151507.1:2568351-2572407 GCF_000956105.1 Propithecus coquereli
GGCAAAAGAGTGAGACTCTGTCTCAAAAAAAAAAGAAAAAAAAAAAGAGAAATCCTCCCATCTCAGCCTTCCAAAGTAGTGGGATTACAGGCGTGTGCTATCATGCCCGCCTCATTCTTGAAATATATAATTGATTTTTTGCCTGTATTTGAACTTTATGTGAATAGAATCATATGGCATATATGCTTTTATGTCTTGTTTATTTTGATCAACTTTATGATTGTGAAATTCACCCATGTTGTTGTGTTTGGCTCTGATGCAGAAGGAAGAAAAGGTCACATTGTAAATAGTTCGAGTCTCTGGATGGTAGGAATAAGTTATTTTAAAACACACATTTGTTTGTATTTCCAAATTTTCTATAATATGTATTCTATTAATATAAGTAAAATCTTACAAAAGTCTACTAAGATGAATTCCTGGCTGAAACTTAGCATTTCCCACCTCTGTACTGAAGAATTTGAGGCACGTGTTTTGAATCACATTAACAATCAGATTAAAGCAGCAATCAGATTAAATAAAACCTATGATACAAAGACAAACCTTATAAAACCCATACTTGAAATTTTGTATTCTGATTGATCCTAATGCTTAAATAAGATTTGGCTTAAATGTTGCCTCCCCTCAAATCCAGGACACTCTAAAGAATGGAAAAAAAAACAAAAAACAAAAAAACAAGGAAGAAAGTCTGTGGCATAAATCTATGCCAAAAATTTCAAGAATGATTTCAAGCACACTAGAGTCATCCTAGTTCTTTCCAATATGCTTAAATCAAAATACTTAAGATTATCCTACGAGATACTACAAACCACCCCTTTAATAACTAAGCTATTCTGTAATAACCACCAGGAAAATAGCTCTAGAGAAATAACTGAGATGAATAACCCACTCCCTACTTTGCACACACAAAAGCCACCATACAGATGCTAAGTGTAAAAATAGCCATGTAGTGGATATGAATTGGTAATAGGTTAGAAATAAACAAACAACCAAACTAAGTGACAACTTTGAACCACAGGTTTTCTAGAGTAAGAAAGATTTGTGAACATATAGAAAAGCAAAGAGAGTACCATTTATTAATCCACTCGAAAACCAATTACAGTGACCACATCCCTTCAATATCTTTCGTTAAGTATCTGCTCCTCCCAGCTTTTTACATGTCATTTGGAAACTGTAAAAGCTTTTCGGAGACCTTTCTGCAAGATATCATCTTTACCTTAGATATTTCCCCTCTTCCTTTGCCACAAGAATCAATTATAATTATATTGTCAGAATTTCAGCATGTATAATCTGCCATGTAAATTTAATCATCTTTTAAAATCTTATAACATGCTACCTTGGGCTTTCATTTTTAAAACGTTTCCTAATAAAATAACATCATATGCCCTGAATTCCTAGATCTCAGATCCATAGGGACTGGCTCAGTTCCTGTTTAGAAGAAAGAAGGAGCATGAAGAGCAGAACCACATCTTGCTTTCTCTCTGACATTGTGCAATTACACAGGCATTTCTGCAGAGGAAAGGGTTAAAAGACACAGTTAAGCCAGTACAAGAGGCTCTTCCAAGGGAGAGGAATAGGCACATTCTATCTTTGCTACAAACTCTTTGAGATATGTTTTCCTCAAGTCTAGATCATGTCTGACTATGCTCAGTATTACTTATCATGAGTTCTAAAATGACAGGGTCCTCTAACAGACAAGTGTATGGAAAATAGGTAAGAGGAGTGGCATTTTGTCATCAAAATTCTGCATAAAAGCTTGGATTAATCCTGTTCCTGCCAGAAGTCTCTGTGTACACCTATAACCTACTAGGCCAACAGATGAATATTCCAAAGGGAAGTGTGTCAGGTAACTTCAATAACATCATCCCTGAATGGTGACTGCTGAATCTTAAAATACAAAAAAGTGAAAAAAGGAATTATTTAAATTTCTTTTACAAATGTTTACTTAAAAACTTGAAATTAAATATTATTCAAAATACAAAAAAATGAATAAGATATTCATTAAGTTTGTGATGTTTATACTTCTGAAATTATTAAAGCTTAGAACTGCACTTAAGATTTTTGAGACACCCTGACATTACATTTCTACCAGTGCTATTTCTTTCCATGAAACTGGGTTTCATTCCAATCTCACTAGAGAAAAAGGTCAATCTAAGGACTGTCTAGCCACAGATCAAACTTCACTATTATTTTCATTGAACAACTGCTACACAGAAGTAAAATGTATTTGAGAAGCTATTTAGGTAGAGCAGAGTGTCCTGGTTATCCAAATTTTCCAGTTCTCCAAAATATTCTCACCAATCTAAAATCCAGCATAGGAGACTACCCCTGAGTTAAGGAACAACTGAAAACCAAAAGGTGGCTCTTCCCTAACCATCCCCTTAGTTGTTATTAATCTGCCACAGAGAACAAAACACAAACCTTCCATCAAGTATCAGGTTTCATAAGGCTCGCCTCTGATGAAGGCAGATTACCAGATGCAAGATGCTTCCTGACCTCAAAATTTTTGATAAGTGGTTCTCAAACTAGATTCATTAGGACAACCCAGGGTACCTTTAAAAATGCATATTCCTGGGCTCTCCTCCACACTTACTAAAAAAAGTTCTCAAGTTAGAGCCCGGGAATATGCATTGTAAACAGTCTCCCCAAGTGGTTCTGGTGTACACTAAAGTTTGAGAAGCACTGTCTAGCATCAGAGGGGCACACCACTAGTTCAGATTCCAGCGAACCATAATTCCTGGTATTCATGCATTTGTGTAATCCCTCCCATACTAACTCTGGACTTGCCCATGTGATTTTTCTCTAGCCATTGGAATATTAAGGCATGATGCAAACAGAGCCTTCGTGAGCACTTATCTTTGGGACTGTCTTGGAATGCTCCTCGTGGAAGCCAGCAACCATGTTGAAAAGAAACTCGGGCTAGACTACTAAATGATGAGAGGCCACGTGGAGTCTCTGGAGGACGAAAAGCAATCTTGTACACTCCAGCTCCAGCACAGCTCCCAGCTAAATGAAGCAACACGAATGACTTCAGTCTCCACAGAAGACTCATCAACTGATAATCCATAAAATTGTGAGAAATAATATTATTAAATCGTTGTTTTTAAGAAACTAAGCTTTAGGATGGTTTGTCATAAAGCAATATATGACAGAAACACTACTGATTCAGGTTTTTTTAAAATGTTGTATCATGTGATATAATCTCTAAAACTATTATCAATAGCTACATTTTACTGACACTTACAATGCAAACTGTTCTAAGTGCATCACATGTATTAACTTACTTATGAAGTAAATTCTATCACCTCCATTTTGCAAATGAAAGAAAGGAGGCAATAGGGAGATCGAGAATGTTTTCAAGGTCACACAATTAGTAAGTGTCAAAGCCATAGATGTATAATAGTCATCCCAAACGTTATATACTATAATCATCCTTGCTAAGTATAGCAGTATATTCACTGAATTCTTTGTCATTCCTCTACCTAGATTTTCATGTTTCTCTAACTGGAATAGATGAGTATAGATCTTCTGCTTGTACTACACATCATTAAGCTCTGAAGAGACCCTACGCTTCCTGATACAGACATCACAGTTGCTAAGTGCTGGCGCTTTGGCTGCCTAGCAACAGATGTTTCATTATTCCAGTCAGGTGTGAAGAGCAAGCCCTGACTTCAAAAGATAAAAGACAAAGTCACTTTCCATTGCTTTGTCATTGATAGAGAACCTACAATCATAAAGGCACATAATTAAGCCTGGAATGAATCTATTCGACTCTCCTGCTTTCACACAGTAACAATCAACCAAGCAGTCAAATACTTAAACAATCAAAACTATCTACTCATCCTCTAAATGTCTCCAAAAAGGAGACAGCAGACAGGAACAAGTTTATACAGTAAGGATTTGCTTTTTTTTTTTTCTTTTTGAGATAGGCTCTCACTCTGTTGCCTGGGCTAGAGTGCAATGGCGTCAGCCTAGCTCACAGCAACCTCAAACTCCTGGGCTCAAGCGATCTTCCTGTCTCAGCCTCCCTAGTAGCTGGGACTACAGGTGTGTGCCATC
>NW_012151507.1:2573367-2573934 GCF_000956105.1 Propithecus coquereli
ACAACAAAAACAATGGGAATAAAGTAAAATACTACATAATGAGCAAAAAGAAATAATCACACATAACAACAAAGACTGAATATACAAAGCAAAAACAGTCAAAATTAAAGGAAAAACTCACATATTCATAATAATAAGTAATTTTAAAAAGGGAGAATTTAACACAGATTTTTCTAGAAGCTGATAACCAAGTAGACTAAAAAGTAAAAGGCTATAGATTTGAACAACCTATTTGAAAAGATAGTTATTTACATATAAAGAGAGAACACTGCAACAATTTTTTTTTATTTAACCATGCACTACGTTAACAAAAAGATCCAAATTTCAAAAAAGCCAATTATCCCAGAGACGATGTTCTCTGACAATGTTCTGACACAAAAAGAGACTCCTAAATAACACATGGACTAAAAAAAAAATTACAAGAGTACAAAATATTTAGAAAAGTATAATAATCAGATACTATTTCTGCAATCAGAGTTTGTATCTGGTGGAGGTGACAATGATCATTAGCCCAAAATCAATATACAATATAAAATTTTATATATATTCATAATATGTAATGGCAAA
>NW_012151507.1:2575049-2576996 GCF_000956105.1 Propithecus coquereli
AAACATATTAGCAAACAAAAAATTTCACTATGTGTAAATGATTTTTTTTAAACTTAATATACACCTACCTCTTCAGGACCATAATCCTTCCTGAAAGTTAGCGTTCTTTTGTAGTGACTAACAGAACTCTTCAGATTCCTTCCAAATCCATAAATCATTAATGTCATTTAACGTTCTCATAATTTGAAAATTCATGGGATATTTTTACTGCCTATAATTTTATGTTTCTAAAATGCATGCTAAACTCTATGCATTAAAAGTCAGGGTCCTGTATGTAGTTCAATGTACTTGTGCATCTGTTATGAATCCATCTGTTTACTCTTTCAGATAGAACAAAAAAACCCACAAAACTCCAAAACAGTGACATTCTAAGCAAAACTGGGCCCACTGCAAGAATTTTTGTTGAAACTGAATTAGATTACAATGTTTAAATCCAATCTATTTACACAAAATTTTTTCACGCCTCTTTTACAGTATCCCGGAAGCTGAATTGCATTAAGAAAATCTAATCCGAAAAGGCTGGGAACTTAACCAATTCAATCAGCCCAAAGTGAGGAGGTTGTATTGGGTGGAATGTATCTATTAGGGCTCTCAGCCCATCTAGTGTCAAAACTGCTTCTGAAAAAGGCTCTGAGAAAGAATAACCCAATATTTCAAAGTGAGGAGCTTGATAAGTAAGACCATGCAGCTATCAGTCCTGTTTCAATTAACCTATCACAGCCAATTCTGATGTTAAATTTGCAAATTGGTCATTATTCTAATAAATAATTTGCTTCCTAGTTAATTAAATGCAGACTACCCTGAAGTATCTCTGTCTTTTAAAAATGAAATTTAAAATTGTTTTGAAACATTCTCCATGAAAATAGAATTTTTACAACCAAAACACAACATTGAGATATAGAATACAATTTTCTTTTACAAGAATTTTCTAGAATAATAGAATATCTGGGTTTAAAGGCTCAGATGAAACTTTTAAAACATCTTAACTCATTTTACTGTGAACAAACTAAATTTTAGAAAGGAATATATTATGAACAATGCAGTAAAATTGTTTAATGCATAAATCTGTTATAAGAAAGAAAAATTTCTAACAAAACTTTAGGGTTCCTAAAAAGGCTAAATTGGACATTACAAGTGCAAAAGCAGCTCTTCCAGATTCAGCTACCATCTCCTGCCCAGAGCCAACCATAACAGACAATCAGAAAATAGCTGCTGAATCAACCAGATGTAAGCAATAAACCCACTTCATGGACTTAAACCAGACCTAGACTTTGAGAAAAATAACTAAAGCACTTTGATCCCTTAACAATGACGAGCTTCTCTTTTGTTTCGGTGGATGATAGATGTAGATGTTTGATTTTTGTTAGCATTTTAAACTATTGTTTTATTACTAGAGTCTTTCAACTTTACTTAAAAATTAAAAGGTAGTGATATTAATAACAGCAGCAGCAGTAGTAGTAACAGAGTAATCACAACAGTAACAATGTCTAACACTTATATAGAACTTAACTAAGTGCTGGGTACTGTTCTAAGTGCCTTCTGTATACTAATACATTTAATTCTTAGTTATTCCATGAGGAAGGTATATTATTTTCTCATTTTACAAATAAGGACATAACGTAGAAAGAGGTAAAGTAATTTATTCACTATCCCATGGCTAGTAGCAGAACCAGAATTCAAACCTACACAGCCTGATTTCAGAGTAAAAGTAATTCTTTTTATTGATCGAATTAAACTAACTACATATAAATAGTACTGGGGTCATAAAAACAAACATACTGCATAATTGTGAAATAAAAAAAGTAAAAAAAACCCACAAGAACATTCACCCATTTTTCTTCCCTTTTAAAACCTGAGTCCCAAGATGACAATATACATTTCAATCTGCATATATAAAAAGCCACAAATGCCTCAAACACACCTTATTATTATTTTTCCTACCATTTA
>NW_012151507.1:2578506-2579530 GCF_000956105.1 Propithecus coquereli
AAAAGATTAAACCAGATAAAAATCTAATTGAGCAAAACATAAGGTATCCAAGATAAGCTTTTTAAAAAGTTGATGCCTTTTAAGGAAGAACTTGTTTCATCATATTTTTTATGTATATATGTATGTATATACACACATATGTATATGTGTATACATATATGTGTGTGTATATATAGGTTGAATATTCCTTATTCAAAATGCTTGGGACCAGAAGTGTTTTGGATTTCATATTTTTAGTATTTTGAAATATTTGCAGATACTATGCCAGCTGAGCATCCCTAATCTGAAATCCAAGATGCTCCAATGAACATTTCCTTTAAACTTCATGTTGGTGCTTTAAAAGTTATGGATTTTGGATTTTCAGATTAGAAATAATCAACATGCACACACATAACTCCCCAGGTAAGAAAAATGAGTGCAACATAAGATTCCAATTTTTTCTCATAGATTTTCAGCACCAGCCATTTCAATTATTACTGTCACTTCTCATGGAAGTGTTACTAACCATGTGACATTTTTGGGGTTATTGCTATTGGGGCAATATAGTGTAAAGGAAAGAGCATGGAGTTTAAAAAAACAGGGCTTATGTCCTGGATTCTTTACTCTTAATTAGGGGGAATAATATCATGGAGCCTCAATGTGCCTTATCTAGAAAAGAAAGATAAATCAACCTACTGGACATACTTGCTATCAAGATTAAAGGAGATTAATGTATAGGATACCAGTCTGCTATCTGGCATATATGCACTGGCAAATTCTCCATAAATGTTTATTACCCATCATGCATATTAGTTCCCTATAATTATGGTCCTAAGGATCTATAAGATATTACAGTACTTCCTAAATAACTAAAGAAATATTAATTATGCAAGAAGATCTTTAAGGTTCATATCCTTTCAACCAATAATTCTACTTCTAGGAAAGTAGCCAGAGGAAATGATTAGAGATATCATCAAATATTTATGTACAAAGATATTCTTCAGAGCTTTATTTTTAATATCAAAAAACTGGAAACAGGCCAGGC
>NW_012151507.1:2581298-2583861 GCF_000956105.1 Propithecus coquereli
TTATTTTCCTCAAAACATCAGTTCATGAGATACAGATCTAATTTTAAATTTTTCATTTAAAAAAGTACAATAAAATTAAAAGCTCTTTATAGGAACAGAGATTAATATTCAGGAATCGGAGAACTACAGTTAGTTAAAACTAACTTAGTCCTAGTATAAAATCAAATAAAATGAACCAATTTACAGCCAGATTCAGGCTGTGTTATTTGCTTTGCATATGGTTCATTAAAATGACAGCTCAGCAATGTGAACTAGGCACAAAGATGGTCACGCTAATCAGTTCTTTTAATTGCTCAGACAGATGCTTTCCTGACTCAAAGCTTTCAACCACTATTATTTCTACTATTCCCTATAAAGCCCTCTGCCCCGAACTCCAAAGCACCTTACCAACGTGTAAAGGGCCACTTCAAATACCACTTTCTCTAGGAGGCCTTTCCTGATGCCTCCTGTCAGCACCCTGTACTCCCCCAAAGTTGTGGTTATTCTGGTACTCGTGTAACCACACCAGACCAATCTGGCTGACTTTTATGGAACAAAGTTGTGAGCTGTTTTTAAGTTGCCATGGACCCCCAGGTTGAAGGCAATGTAACCTGAGCATGTCTAGATGAACGAAGCATGGGACCATGGGCAAAACCGAAGTGCTTGGACAGGGGAGCAGGGACTGAATTAAGAAGCGGACACTGTATGGCAGGATCCAGGATCCAATCAGATCAAGCCCTGGCATCACTCCATGGCTAGATCCAGTCAGATCATGCCTCCAGGCATCACTTCACTGTAAGATCCAATCAGATCAATGCCTCATTATCCTATGCTTACGAAACCCAACCCAGCCTTCAGTTCGGGAGACAGATTTGAGCATCTTCTCTTGTCTCCTTGCCAGGTGACTTGTAATAAAGTGTTTGTTTTCTCAAAGGCTGGTACCGTGGTATTGGCTTCTAAGGACATCAGGCAACAAGTCCATCGATTGCTCAATAACACTTGCCCTCTACCAAATTATAAATTTGAAGAAAGGAACTAATGTGCACAGCTTTGTAGGACCCACAGCACCTAAAAGAATGCCTGGCTCAATGTAAATACAGTTGTCCCTAGGTATATGCAGGGGATCGTTTCCAGGACCCCTGCATATTCCCATATCCACGCACACTCAAGTCCTGCAGTCAACCCTGTGGAACCCGCCTATATGAAAAGTCAGTCCTCCTTATATTAATATATGGGTTTCTCATCCTGCAAATACTGTATTTTTGGTCCACTTGTGGTTGAAAGAGAACATGGTAGAGGAGCAAACTGGGAAGGGCATGCCTTTTCTAGTATTCCCGTTTCTCTGCTCCCTTCATAACAAAACCCAAAAAAGAGGTCTTTATTCTCTGTCTCTACTTCCTCTCCTCCAGTCTCTCTTAAATCCACCGCCAATCAGGCTTTCATTCCACCAAAGCTGCTCATCAAAATCCCTAACCTCCTAACTGATCTCCCATTCCAACCTTTCCCACAACATATTTATCCCCATCCTACCTGGTCTATCCTTAATATAGCAGTCAGAATGAAACTTGTAGAAACCTTAGATCTTGTCACTCCTCAACAGAGAACACTCCATGGTCTCCCATCTCATTGGGAATAAATGTCAAAGTTCTAGATGTCCTACAAGTCCTCATGTGATCTGCCTGCTGGCAATACCTCTTACCTACCCTCCTGCCATTTCTACTACTTAGGTTTCTGCCCCAGCATCACTGGCCTTGCCTACTCACACAACAAATGTTCCTTGAATGTAGCAAATATGTACCCACCTCAGAATCTTTGCATGGATTCTTCCCTTTTTTTCTGGAATGGATGTTCTCTCTCACTTCCTTCAGAGCTCTGCTCAAACCACAGATTGTGAGGACTTCCTGAATATCTTGTCTTTAACAGCATTCCACACTGCTACTCAACACAAAATCCCTCCTCCACCCTGTCTTTTTCTATTCCCTTCCCCTGCTTTATTATCTTTAGAGCACTTACCACTCAACACGTTATATGTCTATTTGTTTGTTTGTTATCTGACACCCTCCATCAGAAGAGATTTAAACTCTTATGAGCAGGGACCTTGTTTTGTTCACTAGTAGCTTCTCAGTAAATATTTTGGAATAACTGAAATTCAGACACATAAATTCTCCATATTCTAAATAAAACAGATGTATCCACACTGTGCAAATGAGAAAAATGAGACTCCGAAAGCTTGAATAGCAAGCCCTTACGAGTTAGCAAGGAGCAAAGCCAGGATTCAAATCCACGTCATTCTGGCTCCAAAGCCCCGTACTTTTTCTATCAACTGTCTTTACAAAGGGAAAAGCAAGGCTAAAATTATTCTACCTTTAGTTTAACAAATTATTTAACCAATTATCTGGCTAATTATTTTTGTGTCAACTTTCCTCTATTTCTTTTCTTGCTCAATTTTTAAAAATGGAAATGCAGTTTTCCAAGTAGCCTTTTACATATGCTGCATAAATATTTATTTAAGACAAAGAGTATAAAGGTTTTACTTAAATACGTCTTCTTAGTGAAAGTGAACAATTCTATTTTATGCCTTTGC
>NW_012151507.1:2586181-2587596 GCF_000956105.1 Propithecus coquereli
AGCATATAGTGGTATCTCATTGTGGTTTTAATTAACCTTTCCCTCACGTCTAAGGATACTGTGTACTTTTAATGTGTTTATTTATACCATTCATACATCTCCTTTGATGAAGTACCTATTCAAATCTGTGCCAGTTTTTAAATTAGGTGTTTGTTTTGTTAATAAGTGCAAAATTGATATGAAGAGAGATAAATACAGGCATATCTTATTTTATTGCATGTTGCTTAATTGTACTTGGCAAATATTGCATTTTACAAATTGAAGGTTTGTGGCAACCCTTCATCAGGCAAGTCTATTTGGACCATTTTTCCAACAGCATATGCTCACTTCATGTTTCTGTGTCACATTTTGCTAATTCTCATAATATTTCAAATGTTCTCATTATTATTTTATCTGTTATGGTGATCTGTGATTAGTGATCTTTGATGTCACTATTGTAATAGTTTTGTGGTGCCACAAACTGGGCCCATATAAGGTAGCAAACTTAGTAAATGTCATGTGTGTTCTGACTGCTCCACCAACTGGCCATTCCCCTGTCTCTGTCCCTTTCCTTGGGCCTCCCTATTCCCTGAGACAAAACAGTATTGAAGTTAAGCCAATTAATAACCCTACAGTGGCCTCTAAGTGTTCAAGTGAAAGGAAGAGTTGCAATTTTCTCACTTTAAATCAAAAGCTAGAAATGATTAAGCTTAGTGAGAAAGGCATATCAAAAGCCAAGAGAGGCTGAAAGCTAGGCCTCTTGTGTCCAACAGCTAAATTGTGAATGCAAAGGAAAAGTTCTTGAAGGAAATGAAAAGTGCTACTTCAGTGAATACGCAAATGATAAGAAAGGGAAAAAGCCTTATTGCTGATCTGGAGAAAGCTTTAGCGGTCTGGATAGAAGATCAAACCAGCCACGACATTCCCTAAAGTCAAAGCTAATTGAGATCAAGTCCTTAACTCTCTTCAATTCTGTGGAGACTTAGAGAAGTGAGGAAGCTGTAGAAGAAAACTTTGAAGCTGGCGGAGATTGGTTCATGAGGTTTAAGGAAAGAAGCCATCTCCATAACATGTAAGTGCAAGGTGAAGCAGCAAGTGCTGATGTAGAAGCTGCAGCAAGTTAGGCAATAGATCTAGCTAAGATCATCGATGAAGGTGGTTACACTAAACAACAGATTTTCAATGTAGATGAAACAGGCTTATATCGGAAGAAGATGCCATGTAGACTCTCACAGGAAGTTGTTTCCAATCATCATGGATGACTTTGAGGGGTGCAAGCCTTCAGTGGAGGAGGCAACAGCAGATAAAAACAAAAGAACTAGAATTAGAAATGGAGCCTAAAGATGTGACTGAATTTCTGCAGTTTAATGATAAAATTACATTGGATGAGGAGTTGCTTCATGAAAATCTGTGATAGGATTTTTTTTTTTTTTTTT
>NW_012151507.1:2588925-2609413 GCF_000956105.1 Propithecus coquereli
TTTTTTTTTCCATTTCTTTCCGTTTTTATTTATATTATGGCAAAGCTTTTAATGTAAATGCTTTGGGAAAAATATTGTTCACTCATGGGAAGTAGGTAGAGACCTTAATGACCAGTGTTAGGAGAATTCATTCATACAGCAAATATTTACTAAGCATTTATTATGTGTAGGCAGGTTATAATGATCAAAACAAAACGGACAAAAATCCCTGCCCTCATGGAACTCACTAGTGGAATCATCTAGTGTATAAACACACACAGAACCTAAGTAACCTAAAATCTGATAAGCAAATTTGTGTTCAAATTTATTAAATGAACTGGTAGAAATAAAGAAAGAAATGGATGGGGTAAGGTAGTAATAGGGGGAAATGGGAAGGAAATACCAACATACTCAATGATTTTCAGTTCAGCCTCAATTATTTCCTTCACTAATTATTTATGTCTACCATTTTTGTAATACCTCAAAAAATATGATTGGCAATTTAACTATAGAAAACAATACCACATTTACATCTACTACTAAGATATGGTCAAAGGCTATAATCACTGTCCTGCATATACCTTGAACTGTCTTAACCCTTTCATCATTTTGCTTTGCAAAACCACAGCTATGATTAAAGCCAGTACTCTACCTACTCTGCACCCACAGCCATGCTGGAGAACATGTTTGGAGAACAACTACACTCATAACATGGCCGCAAGCATTAGGTCATTAATTCAGTACAGCAATCATAGAACATTTCCTTAATCTATTCCTTTTTCTAGTCTTTTAGATGACTATCTCACATATTCTCTCTCTTTGAACAACCAACATCTTATCCTCTATCCTCACTTTTAGCTGTTTTGACCTTGCTTCCTTCTTAAGAATCAGCATATGGGTCCACATATTCACATGCTCTGCCTTCCCACCTGTTGCTATAGACAACTATCCATGCACCGAGATGCACACCTATCTCTCCACCTGGACTCTAATTCCATTCCTGTTTGCCTAATCAATGACATTGCTCTAGCAAGTCTCCCTCTTTGTCTTACTTACGTCATCAATTTTTCATATCTGTAATTTTTCTAATCTTAAAAAACATTGACCCCGCTTTTCTTGACAGCTACCACCTCATTTCTTTGCTCACCTATACAGCAAAACTCCTGAAAAGAGTTGTCTATATTCACTGCCTCCAATTCCTGGTCTGCAATTTTCTTTTAAGTCCACTCCACACATAGTTTTGCCTCCATCTTTCCACCAACACTGACCTTACCAAGTTCACGAATGACCTCTACATTACAAAATCTAACAGTCCATTCTCAGTCCTCTACTTACTTGATATATCTGCCTTATTGATACCATTAATCATTATCTCCTTTTAGAATATTTTCTACACTTAGCCTCCTGAACACAACTATCTCTGAGTTTTTCCTTACACCTTGCTGATGGCACCTCTTTGACCTCCTTTGCTGTCTTCTCCTCTTTGACCTTGTATCAGGACACAAGGCTCCATCTTTAGTCCTTTTTCCTTCTCTATCTACACCCTCTTCATGGTAATCTCAACTGGTCTCATGGCTTTAAATACCATTTATATGCTGACAACCCCCATATTTATGCCTTTAGTCCTGATCTCTCCCAAATTCCAAATTCTCATACTTATTTTTTCATTCAATACCTATAGTTGAATAACAAACATGTTAAGTTTAAAAATGTCTAAAATGTAACTGCTTATTTTCCATCCATACTGCCTCTAGCCACAGTCTTTCACATTTTAGTTTATGTAAATTCTATCCTTTCGGTTTCTCAGGCTTAGAACTTTGAAACAATCCTTGATATCTCTCTTTTTCTCATATTATACATTCAACATTCAATCTAGCAGGAAATCTTGTTCATCTGACTTTCAACCATTAAAATATATTTTAAAATACATGTACATATTTCTCCCATTGCTACCCCCTGGTTCAAGCCATCATCTGTCTGGGTTATTGAAACAGATTCTTGACTAAGCTGTCTGTCGCTGCTCTTGCCCACTATAGATATTCTCAAGGCAACAGCCAGAATGATCCTTCTAAATGTGAAGTCAAACATGGCACTCCTTTGCTCAAATCCTAAAATGGCTCTCCATTTTTCTCAGAGAAAAAGCCAAAAGTACTACTATGGCCTATAAGACCATATGATCTCTCCCCTGATTACTTCTATGACCTCATTACTCCTCCCCACCTTCCCTCATGCCCATCCAACCACACTCCCTTCTTTGCTGTTAGTTGACTATATCGGTCCAAAATATGCGAGGAATAGCAAGATGGTCAGTGTACCTGGAGCATGGTGATTAAGGTACAGATTCGTCAGAGAGGGAGCGTTAGAGAGACAGATAGGGACCAGATCAGGTAGAGCACTGGAGGCTACAATAAAGACTTTAGATTTATTCCACACAAGACAGAAATTCCCTGAAGCGAATTGAAGGTTTTCAATAGGTGAATATTAATCTGATTTGTCTTAAAAAGATCACTGAGCATAGTTAATTTTACTTGGGCAAGGTAAAATTTTCATAAATTGAGTATAAGAGAGGAGAAAAGAAGAATTTCAATAGTCCTGGCAAAATATAACTGTGATTTATACCACAATGATCAGATTTAGAGGCTGTTTTCAAAGTAGAACTGAAAGGACTTGCTGATGAAGTTCGAGAAAAAGAAAAAAATCAATTATTAAAAAACTGTCTAATTTTGTTTCATTGTGAACATGACCAGATTAAAAACCATCTTAATTTAGCTGAAAAACTTCTCACAACACTAAGAATAAAGTTGCACTTCTTTAATTCGACCTCAGTATAAATCCAATGTAACACTTTATTTATATGGATTTAAAATAAAAGAGTAATTATAGGGAAACTTTTTCATAAACACTAGCTATATATAGGAAAATAAAAGGATGTTAAGCTTGAAAGTACAGTGTTAGGTCTGAGCCAAAGAAAGAATATATCAAAATATGTCTTCTTTTTTAATATCTACTATCCATAAACTCGTATTCTTACATGAATTCAATAATTCAAACATTTAAGAGCCTTAGTAAGTTAAGTCTTTGGAACAAGAAATGGGATGACAAGTGTTTTAATGGGAGAAAACTTACCTTGACCATGACCAGGCTACCAGTTCACAAAGGACATACCACTGAAACACTGTCTGATCCTATGCAAAAGGTCAGAGATCTTCTCTACTACTAGATCATCTTGATAAATCCATCCTAAGTCACCAGTGACAGAAATGCTTTACTTTGATATAAAACATTTAACAAAACTAAAACAGAATTAAAATATGTTTAAAACACCTTACTCTGGCAGCAGAAGCAAAAGAATCAGGGCCATGAGCTGCATTTCTTATGCCATCTGTTCCAAAGAGGGCTCTAATGCTTCCAGAAGCATCTGTGCGTGCCACCCCAGAGTTTGCAGGTCCAAGCAGTCTTTTCCATTCACATATAGCATCATCTCTTAAAATCTCCATGGCAATAATAGGACCACTTGTAATAAACTGGATCAGCTCACTACAATATAGGTAAGAGATTAATTTGCTTCTTTTTTCTGTCAACCTAGATATCTCTTTTAACAACAAGGATATATTTAAATTTGAATATTTCAACATAGACATTAATATTATGATCTCAGAACTGTTGGACATAGTGAATTTTACATGGGCAGGATAAAATTTTAATAAATTGAGTGTCTTGCAGTGGTTCAATTCACTATAGATCACTAATAATGTCAAATCAATTACTGTTAGCAGAAAAATCACTGTTGGGTTACATTAAGACTATTTCATTGACTTAAAATGCATAATGTTGATCTGTGTTTCTCCCATTGCTCTAAAAGGTACTGAGGATTTCCTTCTTATTTTCACGTGGTTTACCACTGCAGTCGACTACAATTTCATAATAGAGAAATTGATGACAGTGATGGATGCCTTGTAATATATTTTGAGTAAGAATTTATTTAATTCTTTTCGTGTAGAACTATTAGAATTCAAAGACTGACAAGGAATTCTCAGTCAATAAACACTGAGTTAGTTTAGTGATAAAGAAAAAAGAAATCAACAGGCCTTCGAGAAATATCCTTTATTAGCGTAATAGTACTGAATACTCCTACCTTAAATTATTAAAGCATACACAGAGGTTCTTAATTAAAAATCCAGCACTGAGTCACAGTCCCCCAAGGTATAAAAAACAATACCTCATTTTATTTTTCCACTTCTATGTGTGTACAAGGCAGCAATGATAAGTTTAGCTGAAATAAGGGATACCCTCCCTCCTCCTGTGTTAATCAGGAACAAAGCACTGCTCAAAGTAAGCCCATGTTTCTCTCTCACCCAAAGTAAAGACAGAATGGGACCCTCTTGAGGAAAGGAGGATGGTGTGACAGGCCTGCCCTATTGTGTCTCTTATGACTATTTTACAAAGTTCTTTCAGCAATGCACCATGTTATATGAGCTAACTTCCTTTAGTACTTCCTTTTTAAATCACTACAATTCATTTTGAAGAATATTTCTAAGAAATAGCATGTACAAAGAAGTATTCATACCCTCTACCCTAAGAGATCCACGAGGACCTCCTCATTTACATTCTCCTAGGCCTTAGGTGCCAAAACAAACAAAAAAACCCAAACCAACCATTAGATTTAAGGAACTCAAACACAGAGAAACAACTACATATCAGAATCTGTGCTACGAAACAGGATTTTTCCCTCGAGAAATTTATACTCTAATGTCCTGTTAATACAGAATTCTCAAAACACAGAATAGAATAAGCCTATACTCTGAGTGTGGCATGTAATAATACAGGGAATGGTATGACTGATCATAAGACACTGCTTTGGCTTCATGAAACGATTTCCAATTACTTCAGCTAGTCTTTTGTCATATTTCTCCCAATACATGGCAACTAGTTAATTCGCCCATTTAATAAAATTTACTGCACATGAATTACATATATGACATTAAACTAGCAGTTGTAATTCAATGTTACAAACACCTACAAAGACTATAACAAATAATAATTTCTACCAATTTCCTAGAAAATTGTATATGTCTCTTCTAATAAGGCTTAGAAACATTTTATGATGCTTGATTTTAAATCATCTATAACATAATAATTTTCTTATATAAAAACTTAGGAAAAAACCCACTACTCTGTGTAGGGTACCAAATGGCATGTCTATTGTAGCAGTTTGGCTAATATGACATTTTTCTTTATTAGAAATGTAAATACTCCTTTGTCTGTTAATAGTAATATGAGGATGCACAATACTCACTTAAATGTAATTATATCCCAAATATTTATAATATTGAGATTTAACATATATTATTTGCTATATTTCAAGAAACAAAATATATATTAAAGTATTTAGTTGAAATACATGGGTTCTATGAACATTGTTTTATGTATACAAGATTACCAAAATAAGAGAGTTTAAAAGCACAACAAAATACTCAACATAAAATACAATTTTTACTCTATTTTTAAACCACTGAAATCTGAATAGAAACCTATCTTCTTTGTAACTTAATCAAATTACCCTATTTACTACTGGTTAAAGTTTAAGATATTTAATGATGACATATAAGAATTCTTATCTAATAAAAGAGAAAACAATTCTTAGAAAAGAATTCTGTGTAGTTTCAAGAGGTTGCTATGGTCCTTTTGAGAGATTATGCTCATGTAACAAATTTTTGAATTGTAAAAATGTAACTGTTTATTTTCTAGGATAGCCTTCATTATATACCACTAACCCCCAAATTAGCACCTACTTAAAAAAGGGCCTTGATTGGTGGTCTACATGAAAATCCATTGCTTCTTTCCTATAAAATAATCAGAACGAAATAGTTAAGAATTACGTAAGAAGATAATTATTTAGTTTACATTAATAAAATAAAATGAAATCACTTAAATTTATTTCATCTGTAGGTGAATTAATTAATAATTTTTCACCAAGTAGTCTGTCAAATCCCTCCCTTTCTGGAAATATTTTGCAAGTATGAGTCATATCTATGTTAAATATAAAATTAAAATGAATATAAGAGGCAATATTTACTTTTCCACTCATGTTATATATCATCTATCTTCCTTTTCACCAGCATCTGTAACATTCTAAAAACAAAATTTAACATTTGGCCAATATTTTTTCTTTAAAGTGAACATAAATTACATCAAAAAATGCAAAGCCTTTATTTTTATTTTTTTAGAGACAGGGTCTTGATATGTTGTCCAGGCTGGAGCACAGAGGCATGATCATGGCTCACTGTAACCTCAAACTCATGGGCTCAAGCAATCCTCCCACCTTGGCCACAAAGTGCTGGGATTATAGGCATGAGTCACCATGCGTGCCTGGCCCAAAGCCATCTTCTACTTCCAAATTTGTCACTTTCTTCTACAGGCTTTAAACTTAAGAGTTTAGGCTAGAATTTTAATTTGGTAGTTATAGTTTTCTTTCTTAGCTAGATCTCTCCAAAGGAAAGACTATACATTTGAGTTTTCAAAAGCTGTGTGACAAATTATGTATATTAATGCATTCTTATTGGTTAGTAATGGATTAAAAACTAATATTTTAACTGACATCACCAAAAAAGGGAAGAATATGGAGATATTCATAATTAAAAATTTATTAATGGTAACACAAATTTACTTTTTAAGTTTATATTCCCACTAAAGACTATCTATAGAATGTATTGAAACATCACTATGTATACCATAAATATGTACAATTATTATATGAAATTTACAAAATAAAGAGGAAAAAGGGAAAAAATAAAAAGAAAAGCAAAAGAAATTTTCCTGTAGTCCTCAGATAGACTGAGGCCGGAGGATCCCTTGAGCCTAGGAGTTCAAGTCCAGCCTGGGTAACACAGAGAGACCCTGTCTCAAAAAAATTAATTAATTAGTTTAATTTAATTAAAAAGTTAATTTAGTCTCCTCTTCAAAAAAAAGAGTGTCTATAGAGACAATGAAAGAATAATACATTTTAAACTGATTCAGCTGAAAAGTCTAAGGAATTTTTTTTTAAGCAAATCAGGTGTCTCAAAATTGTATAGTTTTCTTAAAGCCATTAAACTGAGGTCATAATATTGACAAATAAACATCAACATCAAATACTTTTAAAAATAGCAAAGAAGATAAAGTGTTCCCTAGCAAAGAATCAACACTTCAGGCTTGAAAATTAATTTGGAATGCAATGTTTTTGAAGACTTTATTGGCCTATTACAAAATGAATTCACATAACAGTTTATATCAGGGCATATGCTTATTCTAATCAAATGTACTGAAATATTCCCTTTGGCTATGAAAAGATTACTAAAATATACTATGCCAGTATAGAAAACAAAATTCATCCCAAGACATGGGGAGGGGAAGAAAACTCACATTTTTTCTAGAGTTAATTATAGCCATGATTAAATTATTATATTTATTTTTCACAATATATTAAAATAGGTATGATCACCTTTATTTTACATATGAAAAGAATGAAGTTCAGCGTGGATACATAGTTTGTCCGGGTCAAAGAGCTAGTAAGGGCAAGACAAGGGGATTCAAACCCAAATCTCTCTGACTGCAAATTTCTGACTGTTTATGCTCTTTCTACTATCAACTGCAGGAAAAAAATTCTAGAGGGTAAGGAGAAGAATTCACAAAAATGAGATACTGTATATATTGTTTTACAAGCTAAAATGGGGTAAAACTGAATGTCTAAAAAACTCATGTGGGGAGTAAATTAGAAGAGTTAGCAGAAGAGTACTAAAACTACCAATTCTAAACCTTTCAAACACAAAAAACTAAACTACTAAAAAGGAAAAAACAACCACAATCTTTAATATCAATGAAAAGAAAAATCTTAATACATTACTAAAAGTATTTCAATGTTTTCTTCCAACATGTCACTAATTCCAAAGTTATCTCCATTCGAAATCTAAAATTAAAACCAGGATGAGAGTTCATAAATTGTTTCCTACCATTCTTACCTAATTCCTCCAATAAAAGGTTTAGAAGGAAACAGATATAAACAAGTGCATCACTAATAAGAGAAATTTTTTGTTATGTTTTGTTGTGGGGTTTTTTTGTTTTTTTTTTTTTTTTGGAGACCAGGTCTTGCTCTGTCGCCCAGGCTAGAATGCAGTGGGGTATGATCACAGCTCACTGCAACTTCGAACTCCTGGGCTAGAAATACAAATTCAGATAGAACTTAGCTGCTGCCTTCTAGATAGTGTCACGATGTAGGAACTGACGTTTGAACAAATCATTTTAGACAAGATTTATACATTGAGAGAAACTCCATGGGTCTCTCGTGCTCCTAATGTGCCTTAGTGGGTGTGCCAACAGTGCAAGGCCCTGATTGCTCTTTATCCTAGTCATTTCTCAAGGTTGCGTTTACAGTGAACAACCTTGAGGGATGAGGTAACGTATCTCTTCAGTACAAAGAGCAGGCTTGTTTATTGCTTGCTAATGAAACAGTTGGTAACCCAAGTTCACCCTTCCTCAGTTGTGATACAACCCACTGTGTACACAGCATACACCCAGGCCTATGGCCTACAGGACATGGAGGCAAGGGGAACCAACACAGTTGGTAGCCCATCTCTTCTTCCCACTGGCACGTCCCCCCTCCAGGCCTCCATTATCTGTCCTATGCTAGACCACAGCAGTCATCTTCTACTGGTCTCTACTTCTAGTCTTGCCTCTTAATAATAGACTTTTCTTCCTTCAGGCAGTGTCGTTTCTCTAACGTGCAAATCTGACCATGTTACTCTTCTGCTTAAACCTTTCAGTGGTTCCCCATTGTCTCCTGGATCAAGTTCAAACATCTTTGCCTGACCTATGAAAATGATAAAAGGAAAGAGGCGGGGATGAGGGGCAGTAGAACATTCACTGTGGACACAAGATGTTTGTTTACAATGAAATTTGACTTCCTGAGGGGCCAGTAAAAAGAGTTTGATAAGAGATTAGTGACCAGGGGTGTAGTCAGAGGACTACAGAGAAAGAAAGTGTACAACACTAAATGAATGAATGTGTGTGGACAAGTAATTGGAAGGGTTTGTATTCGTGGCCCTCCAAAGGATGGAGAGCTTTATAAGGCATGGATGGAATTAATAAGCCTCAAGTTCCCAAGGAAATATTAGCAAATATATTCCCTATGGTGCTCTTAAAATGTTAATTGGTTCTAGCATCTTTCTTCACGTGCTATAGAGCTATTACAGTAAACAAGTTGCATCTTTATCACAGGAAGTCTGATGCCAAGTCATCGAACACTAGAGGTGTGGAGACATAAGACTCAAGTAACCCTTATAACTTTATGATATAGGTACTTTTATATCACAACTTTATGAAATAGGTACTCTCATTCTGCAGATGAAGAAATAAGCACAGTGGTAACTTGTTCAGAGTCATACACCTTGTAAGTGGCACAGTAACAAGCCATCTGCCTCTAGACTATGTGCTCCGAAATGTCAGCCTCCTGCCTCTCTAGAAAATATATGAACTGGAAGATCTTACATAGGGGAAAAGTTAAAATTAGCATATGTTGCTTTGGGGATAAAATTGAGGGTGTCTTGTAAGGTTTCTAGGCATCAGACGGATCAAAGCCAAGTTGAATGTCCACTGCTATCCACTGTCCCTGTTCTCAAAGAAACAAAACTGCAACCGACCCATGGAATAGATACCCATAAAGCGATGATTTCTTGAAGCAGTAGAAAGACACCTGACCAAAAACAAACAAACAAACTAACTAGTGGAGAAACGTAAGGACACTACAGGAGCTAGCTCCGCCTACCTGCTACATTCATGCCTCCGCAGATACCAGTGCTACTGTCACAGGCCACAAGCCTCTGCCCTAATAGACGCCCATCTCCCTTCTCCATCCTCTGGAATGTTGCAGTCTTTGCTTTGCTTACTTGGTAGAAATTTTTAAAAAGTAAGTGTCCAATATCATAGAAAGATCAGTTGTGTGTTTTTTTCTGAAAGGCTCTCTAAAAAAACTTAAGAGAAGGTTGTCCCAATCCTCTATTCTTTGTTTGGATGTTGTTAATATTTTCCTTTCCATTGCCAAGGTAGAAACACAATTTTATCATGGGTTGGAGTTACTTACTTCATGACAGAAAGGGCTAAATAGGATGTGTAAGTCTTATTTTCACTAAATAAATGAGAAAATATATGGTCAGATAGGTTGGATTGCTTTTCAGAGTAGTAAATAGGTATACTTTACCTATTGTATATATTAAGAGGAGCTAAGGAGCATCCCCTTGTCAAATAGAAATAATGAGATATTCATTTCCTCTATCACTTCTATATAGTGTTATAATTGTATATTAAGGAGAGATTGTAATTATCAAGCATTGGTGTTACAAAAGCGGATGGGGCTATGAAAGATAATAAATAGTTAAATAAATAGTTAAATGAGGCATATATAATTTGACGACTCCTAAGTGTTTATAGTTGGATGGTTATTCATGCATCTGATCACCTATTGTCTTCTTGTTCTCATTCTGGTAAGATTACTATTCTATTCTTTGCCATTCAGTGGGAAGTTCCTTATTTCAAACAATGACATGAAAGGTAGAAGATCATTTTTTAAAAAGGAACCTAGACATTACATAACTGAAAATGATCAACAGATTACCTTGAAATCACCATCATTTTGAGTTTGGTTAGAGTAAATCCAGCTTTGTTTATTATTTCAATTATTTCTCCAGCCTTTGATACTGCGTCTGGTTTAATCAGAGCTAATGTTCTGTAAAGAAATAAAGAATAGGTTTGAAAATAAATATAGTTCAGCAGTTTTTATTTATAATTCCCAAGCAGTGGTAGTTCCCTTAATAATCATCCTAGATTATCAAAATTTGAAATTAATTATATGGTCCTATGTGGCTATATATAAAGAAGGCTGGTCTAACCTCCCTAAGGATGGGGGACCACAGGAAAGAGAAGCACAGCTTCTCAGCTGAGCACAGCCTCCAGCTCATCCTCTAGCCGAATGCAGCTGTATGAATGATCCCAGGTGAAGCCCCTACCCAGCCAACCTACAGAACCTCGAGAAATTGTTGTTTTATGCCACTGCATATTGGGAGAGAAGTGTATTACAGACATCTTTTAAAAACTTACACAAAGTAAGTTTAGTATTTTTTAAGTTTTAGTATTTTTCCCAAAGAAATCAAAATTAGACATCAAATTTAGAAAAAAAATAAAGCTTAGGGAAAAAACATTAAAATTTTTATTTTCAATATGCTCATATTAGAAAATAGAAATTTAAATGTTCTATTTCTTAGCATACATTTTATACAAAGACTAATCTCTAAAATGTTGCACTAAATACATTAATAGCTTGGTTTTTGTTCTCTTAGATTTCAACATACGTATGCTATGCAGTCAGTTCAGCATTGATTTGGAAATAATTACAAATTCTTCTCTTGACTCTTTATTCATAGCATGGGTGATATGCAAAGAACCAAATGTCTTCTTACTCAACAATGTATATGAATAGCAAACACCATCCTAACTTTTAAAATTATCTTTTCCTCCAAGAGGATATCTCAGAACAATGCACTTTTCCCCTCTGAAGTCTCAGAAGTAACAGGAATGTGGAGAGAGAGATCATCTTAGTGTCCTCATTTTACTGATGAGAAAAGTAGGCCTAGAGAGGTAACATGCCAAAGGTTACATGGCTGGTCAGTAGCATGTTTGGGACAAAACACCCAACTCATCAGACTCCCACGTCTATGCTCCTTCCACATCACAAATAATGTTACTATTAGTATTATTAAAAAGGGGCATCATCACCAAACCCTCAAGAATAATATTTGCAAATGCAAGATAAAACCCAGATTAGCTGGAGTAGTTCAGTTTACATGATGAAGAATTACTGCAACTTTCCCTTCCGTATTTCCAATTGTTCTGACAACACTGGCATTAATTCAAGGAATCCATGAAAGGAGAACAGTTGGCCTTTTCATAGTTGGCTTTGTTCACCAACAAGACAAACATAGCTGAAAATATAATTAAAATACCCTTACTTACAGTAACTTATGGCTGGGATTTGAAACTGTAAATAACAAATTGTTCATCTTAATCTGTTTATTAAAAACTATAGCAGATAATCTTTTTCTTTATTTTGAAGCAGATGAGTCACTTATATTAATTTATATTATATGGTATCATAGAAAATACAGTTAAAACTCTTTTTAGTTTAAATATCATAAGCCAAACCAATCTATAAATTGTTTATGCTACACTCTGAAAGAACATTTCACTAACCATAGCTCTTAAAGAAAATATAAAACATAGTAGTAATTAATTTCTGTAAACAAGATACAATGTGAAAAGTCCAAAGCTGACGGAACTTATTTTAAAATATAATTTCATTTTCTCTTTAATTGCCTGCAGGAGACAATGGGTTGATTGCATTTCATTACATGATTACACTAAATAAACTCCTCTGTCTTATCTTTGTGGCTTAACTGTTCAGTAGGTAACAATTAAATGTATTTTACAGGGGAAATAAGACAGACATCAGGAATCATATGTGCTATTTAAAGGTAAAGACAGCACACAAACAAAAGGGCCACAAAAATATTAATATATTAATAGTGCCTCTGTTACCTACTGCTGCATAACAAACCACCCCAATATGCAGTGGCATAAAACAACAATTTCTCGAGGTTCTGTAGGTTGGCTGGGTAGTGGCTTCACCTGGGATCATTCGTACAGCTGCATTCGGCTAGAGGATGAGCTGGAGGCTGTGCTCAGCTGAGAAGCTGTGCTTCTCTTTCCTGTGGTCCCCCATCCTTAGGGAGGCTAGATCAGGCTTCTTCATATACAGCCACATAGGGACCAGTGAACACGCAACTTATCAAGATCCCCCTTGAGGCACGTTTGCTGATGTTCCTTTGGCCAATGCAAGTCACATAGTCAAGCCCAGAGTCACTGTGAGAGGAGGCTAGACAAGGACATGTTTTCCAGTAGGCATGATTCATTGGGGGCCATCAATATAACAATCTAACACATAGTATCCTCTTGCCTGCACTGAGGCAAGCACTGTAGTAGATGCAGCTTGAGATAGTCTCAAAAGAAAGCACAAAATTATGAAAATCATTATTTAACATTAAAACTTCTTAGCATTAGACAATTGGCCTGCCTTCACAAACTCAGGATACAGATTTCTGAAAAATAACAATTCTCACAGAGCCATGCAAAAAATATGTTCTTCATATACCGTCAGGCTCTGAGAAAACATTGCAGCAAACAGGTTTGTGAGAAAGATGACTGAGTGTAGTACAACAACATTCTAGGTAGTGCAGTGCTATTGCTGTACAATAAATGTGTTATTACAATGTTTATGGACTCTTCGAATGCCACTGAACAGAAGAAACAGATATGTAAACTTATATCTACACTAATTTATGTAAATATTTTAAAAGGTGTTTATATATGCCTTAAGTATATAAAAGCCCATTCTAAACATGAACCCAAGGCTAAATTTATGTTTGATTTTATGTTTTCTTTGCAAGCATAAAGTGTGTGTTTGCCCAATGGATAAAGGAAAACAGTCTTATATGAGGCACTAGAGGAAAATGCACTGAGTCAAGGCTTTTGATTGACAACAATGGCAAAGTTACTCAGAGCAATCCTTCTACTGAAAACTAAAAAAATGGATATTTTTTAAAACTTTTTTATAAAAGCAAAGATGAATTGACTAGATGATCAAGAGGTATTAGGACAAAAGTGAAAAAAAATGGGGACACAGAAAAGTGAGAATGAAAGTTGCCTTTGACTTGACATCATTGCCCCTCTGGCAAATTTGAACTTTAATTTGTAATACATCACTGGGAGAGGGGAACAGAACCCAACAGATGATCCTCCCTATAATAATATAGGACCAAAGGCTACCCACCTACCCAGCCCTTAGCATGAACCACAAAGAACCAGGCAGGCCTTGAATGGCCTGGCAGCAGAAGGTCACATCACCTAGGTAGTCTCAGAACCTCCAATTTTTGAACTTGGGTAATGGTCATACGGATTGTTAATGCCTCCAGGAAATAGACAGAAACAAACACAATATCTCCCTAGGAAGAAAGGAATTTCATCCTGTACCCAAAGTAATTAATATATAAATACACAGCTTGCATATATCACATATACACACATGACAATTGTCATCACACAAAAATAACCCCCTCACCCACACAGAAGGGAAAAGACTAACATGAGGGAGAACCAGAAGAAACAACACAGAACAGAAAGAGACAAACAAATAGTTTAGACACTGAAATTAATCAGATATAAACTGTAAAATGACCATGCAAACTACGGTTAAAGGACTAAAAGGCAAGCTACAAAATATCATGCAGAAACAGAAAACTATAAGCTATAAATAATAAGTAAATTTGAATAGAATATTTGGTGATGAAAATAAGAACTAGACAAACAGTTTGACAGAAGACTACATGCAACTGAGAAAGAATTCTTCAGAGAAAATTCAGAATAAAGTACAGAGAAACAAAAAGATACAACATAGATAAGAAAATAGTTTCAAGAATGTAAGTGGGGAAATAAAGACATTTTCAAATGTGTACCAACTGAGTTTTCTACCAGTGGAAACACTTGAAAAGAAATTCTTCAAAAATGTAATTTAAACAAATGTAAAATCATTCCAAACAGAAAGTTTGAGATAAAAAGAAACAATAAAAAGCAAAAAGTGGGCAGGGCACAGTGGCTCATCCTTATAATCCCAGCCTCCTCCTCCGGCCTTTTGGGAGGCCGAGGATTGCTTGAGGGCAGGAGTTCAAGACCAGCCTGAGCAACATAAGGAGATCCCCAGACCTCGTCTCTACAAGAAATAAAAAAATCATCCCTGTAGTCCCAGCTACTCAGGAGGCTGAGGCAGGAGGATTGCTTGAGCCCAGGAGTCTGAGGTTGCAGTGAATTATGTTCATGCTACTATACTCCAGCCTGGGTAACAGAGCAGGACCATGCTCAAAAAAAAAAGAAAGAAAGTAAAGAAAAGGAAAAAAAGATTATGTAATTGGTTTCTTACTTTTCTTTCCTACTGCCCAGTTGACGAGCTGTATATTGATCTCCATAGTCAATTAACACCAGTTGTCGAGAAAAGACATTCACTTTGTTGCCTATAAATAAATCTTCCAAGTGCAGGTTATCATATTTGGTGCGTTTCAAAAAGGTACGATGATTCTTTACATCATGCTAGAACCAAAAACAACAATACAATAAAAAAAGTAATCAGTAAGGAATATTCGTCTGATTATAAGGTAGAAATAGTTCTTAATTCTATCTTATCAAAGATAGGTTACATTCCACTCCCTTTTTGCTATAAATACAAATCATACATTTTTTTATAACTTTGGTATTTCCTAATCCAATCTAGTAATAACATAAAAGCTTCTTATTGGAAATTTAATACTTAAAACCTGAATATAAAGATCTTTTATTGCCAAATTATTCAGTAAATTAGTGCCTATAAATCCCAAAGAAAGACAGTCATACACCCAAATTCCTGCTTTCTTGTATATACAAAATCCCAATACAAAATAGATCTATTTGTTAAAAGTGTTGCCAATGAAAGGACACAAATAAATAAACAAGGCTCTCTTAGTGCAATCCTCTTCAATTTAACTTCTCGATAGCAATAATGGTGGCATATTTATGAGCATAATATTTATCTATAACAATTTATCAGTTATTGCTTAATCTAAAACGTAAATAATCCCACTTCAGTTTTCTAACCAAGAATATTTGCCTATTTTTGACATTAAAAATAAAGGCACAAAGTTATCTTCTTAAATTAGAATTATAATGAATAACAAAAAAGAATTCATACATATAAAAATGTATTTTAAAAAGTAATTATACAAAAGGCAAGCCTATTCCTCTCCCTATCCACATTTACCCCCTTTGCCAACATTCAAGCAAAGAAAGGCTTATTTACCATTTCAACAGACCCATCCCCTGGGTAAAACAGAAGTTCAAACCGTCGAAGAAGTGAAGCATTTGGATCATACCACTCCGCAATGAAAACAAATCTTTCGCTATGATTCTGCAAAGAAAGACAGAAAAATTGTAACACTAACATACTAAGAATAAGTACTCTTACATAAGTCATACAAAATAAAGGCAAGAATTACCAACTATTTGCAAGAAACAAATTTGCTACTACCTATTGTATTGATTTTTCTGCTTTTCAACAAAATATCAGTTATCAACACACCGTCAGAAACATTAAGTTTTAATTTCTCATTAAATAACCTTATATTTCTCAAAGATGATTTATGAATTGTTTAGTACACAGCCATTCAATCATCCTGAGTAAATTTACATATTTTAAGAACCTGAGCTCCTGATCTGACCACTGTAACAATTCAAAGTCCTTCTACAACTAAGTTTGCATGCAAAGAGATTATCAATGAACTAATAAAAGAAAAAATTTCTGAGAGAATAGTTCTCCATTACAGGAAGTTTTAACTTCCCTAAATTTAAGAATCTAGCAGTATTAGAATATTGTCATTAAAATTACAGCAAACATCCTTTCTCTCCTCAGTAATTTCATATGATAGTATCTTTTCATAGACATAGTAGGAGAACGTTTTAGTCTAGGACCTCTGAGAAGCAAATGCCAAGACAGGATTGAACATACAAGAATTTCATTAAGGGAAATTCCTGTAATAGAAAATGGGGAGGGAGCCAAGGAAGACCAGGAAAGCTGGCAGACCACAGTGCAAATCTGACCTGAGTGGAGGACAGGGGCAGGGAAGGTTAGGTGGACTCATCCTGCATTGCTATACCATCTGAGGAAGGTTCAGCAAGCCCATCAGGCAGTGCTCAAGCCAGGGAGCAGTCAGAGCAGTGCCATGACTCCCAAGGACAGGGAAGGCCAGCTTTAGCATCCCTGCATCCCATGCAGGGATGGGATCCAGCTTTAGCATCCCATCTTCTCAGTTACTGGCTGGGAACAGCCCTTGGGAAGTAAGTCCAAAGCACAAAAGCAGCAATGGATTTCAGAGCACAGCAGCTGGGACCTTGGTCATGTAAGCTTCCTGTAGTTGGAGGTCTGTAAGGCACATTCTTGTGGGTTCCACAGAGAATAAAATGAAAAAAAAAAAAAGTCAAATATTAGCCCTTACCTGTTAGACAGATTTTCTCATTATTATATAAGTTAGTAGAAATATCCCAGCCCCAAAGGCCCTTCATTACAATAAGCAAATGAAGATATAAGGAAAAAGAGAATCTAGGAATTTTGTTGCTGATTCTAGATTTGCCATCTGATACTCTGGTTAGAGTATGTTTGGGTTCTTTTTTCTGTTAATAATTGACTTATAAATTCTAATGGTAGAAGTTGTATGTCTAGTCATGTTTATGATTTTACTCATGAACTACAACACAGATGAGTAATTTTTAAGACATTATTTTATTTTTCCCACAAAAAGACAGATTTAAACAAAGCTTATTAGTCAAGAGAAAATAAATGTAAAACAAGAGACATACTACGACATTTGTAAAAGCCTTTCTTATACTGTTTTTCATATTGATTATAACAATACAACTCTTTTGAATTTAGGTTTCGCTGTGCATTCTAGTGCTGTACTTAACTTTTAATAAAAAATTTAAATAATAATTTTTAATAAAAATTTTTTACTATCTCTAATATTCACTGAAATATATAATTGAAATATTGCCTTCACTAAGATAAATAAAAGTATGAAATGGAAGAAATGACACATCTAACTAAGGCAAATGAAAAACCAATGAAAGTTGGCACTTCATTTATCCAAGTAGCCTAATAACCAAACTTGCTAATCACACCCTTTAATTCTGAGTAAAGCAGCAGAATTTTGTACAATACACCATCCAGAAAACAGTTTTAATACAAAGAAAATAAACTAAGGAACTACTGCTTCTGGCTATGACAAAGTGACTTATAGCCAACCAATGTAACTGTCTAAGAATAACTAGAAAAGATACTGAAGACCCTGGAGAGCTTCTAAGGCAGCCAGGATATGACGATCGAAGTTGCGGGAAGACAGGAAGCCCACTGAGATGAGCCTAACATTCTGTGTTGCTTTAACCCTGAGGACATGTGATGAGTGTCAAGTCAAGTGGGCAAGAGACTGAAAAGTCTAAGAAGCTGGCAGAGAAATCCTGTCAAGGGGTACAGAAGATGGCATGAAAGTGAGCTCAAACCTATGTTTGTCCCATGGAGCTTTTGGAAACTATTAATAACTCCCAAGCTGAGACTGTTTGTTCAAGAGAAAAGGTTTATTACTCCAAGTAAAAATTGTGTTCAAACTTGATTTAAACTTAACTTTCAGTTTCACCTCTACAGTCAAAATTTTGGTTACTTCCTAGAGTTAAGAGGACTATCTAGGGATATAACAGTGGTACATTTGGACTGGACACAAAACATCCCACTCAGGTTGGAGACAGGGTCTCATTCTGTCGCCTAAGCTGGAGTGAAGTGTTATGATCATAGCTCCCTGTAATCTCAAACTCCTGAGCCCAAGGGATTCTCCAGCCTCAGCCTCCAGACTAGCGGGGATTAGGATGGTCTTTCAACTACCTGCCTGACACACATGCACACGCACACTTACACACACCTCCCAGACCAAAGTCGCCTTTGAAATTTTAAAATTTTTACTTTTTAACTTTGTTGAGCCAAGTCTAGCAAAGAACTTGATTCCTTTTTCTACCAAACAACAGCAAAGCTGGATATCATTTTGCTTGAACTCTTCATTTTATGGATAAAGAAACTGATTTCCAGAGCATGTAAATTACTAGCATAAAGTCACAGAGCTAGTGAATAACTGAGCCCAAACTGGAAGCTATGCTTCCCATGACTCAGATCTTTCCAAATCAGCAGGCTTCCAAGGCCAACTCAAATGGGAGAAACTAAAACTTTAGTAGCGCATACTGATACGTCGAGGTTTTGTGCCACAGATGTTCTGATGAGAATGTCACAGATGAGAATAATGACACGGACAATTATTCATTCCCTCTTCACTGAAGATTTGTTTCTATCAGAAGTACTTTGTGAAGAACATTTAAAGATTACATTGCATCAAAAAGAGAATGTTTCTTAAAGAAGCCTGATAATTCTTCCTTTTTGAACATTTTAAATATAATTTATACATAATAAAAGTTTATCCCGAATCACATTTTGTTCCAGAAGTCTTAAAGTCTGTGTGTGTGTGTGTGTGTGTGTGTGTGTGTGTGTGTGTGAAAAGAGAGAGAGAGAGAGAGAAAGAGAGACAGAGAGAACCTTCCTAAACCATCAGTCTTAATGGTAAATAATATAAACATCTTTATATTTTAACATGCATGTGTATATTATTGAGTAGAATGTAAACTTCATGTAAGGTATAAGATAAATAGGTGATTTTAAGGAAATGATATCTGAAGGACAATCAAGGCTTTGGAGAAGCGAATTAAACCACACTTCTCTCTGCTATTGTTCAAAGAAAGGCCTAGCTCTACAATGGATCATGTGAAACAATTTTTTTCCATGCACATATACTTAAAAAATATCCACTCCCTCAGTTGAAGAGGAAGTTTGACTAAGCTTATGCCACCAACTATAACTGCACCTTGGCCTCATACTTTTCAATATTACTGATCAGAAAGCCATTCCATCCTTTTTTTTTTTTTTTTATTCCAGGGTTTTGTGAGGGTACAAACATTATAGTTACACTTTATGTCTTTACCTCACCCAAATGTGGGTCCATTCCATCCTTGATGACACTATGACAATCTATTAACAAATACCAATTGGACCTGTCACTACCTGTATTGATGAGTGCAAAGAATGTGCCAAACCAGCAAGTCTTGTTGCTGCTACTATTGCTGTTATCATTTTGCTGGCAGCCTACAGCAAGTGACATGTCCTTGAAATGTATTGCTTAAAGAGAAGATCCAGAAAGCTATAAAGAGTTTTTTCTGGGTGTTGGAGGGAATATCTCAGAATGTCTAAGAGCACGGGCTCTAGAATCAGATAGACCTGGGTTTTGTGATGGTGGACAAGATACTCAACCTCTCTAAGCCTCAGTTTCCCCATCTGTAAAATGAGAATAGTAATAGTAGTTTCCTCATAAGGTAGTTATGGGGATCAAATGACTTAGTGTACATGAAGCACTTATGATTTCTGTTGCCTAAGTCTCCCATAGCAGTGATGGTTCTTTATAGGCCCATGTGTGACTCTAGAGCTGCAATACACACACTCATCTCTCTCATTGGTCTTTTCTCTTGATTTGTGACAATGCAGCCTCAGCTGCAACTAATCCTAGGTAAATAGTTTTTTAAAGGTCTTTATAGAAAAAATCCAGTACAAAGGAAAAAGGAATTTGTGATGGACAGAAAAATAGAAATGTGACTAAAATTATATTTACAAAAAAAGAAAAACTATTGAACATATACAGTTATTTCTATAATAAATAATTTTTTGTAAAGGATATTTAATAAATCGAAGTCAGAATACAATTCTTGC
>NW_012151507.1:2609948-2611826 GCF_000956105.1 Propithecus coquereli
TGGCATCAAAAATAAAGCACTGAAAAAATGTTTTCAAATAAATTATCTAAATCTTTGTTTGATGTCTCACAAGTGAAGCAAAATGTCTACTTAAGGAATCTTTTCAAGTTATTTTTTTATTCTTGATAGTAATAAGCCTGGGGGAAAGGCAAGAAAAATTGAAAAGCATACTCATTATCTAACCTCACATAAATTATAAATTCAGAAGAAACAAAATAAAATATTAATATGGATGAAAAAGTACTCCCCTCAATTCATAAGCACTTGGAGTGAAGGATGAGTTCGTGTGTGTATGCACATTTGTGTGCATGTTAAGCAAGAATGACTATTTCTGAATAATACATAATAGTACAAAATTACCTTCACTGCTTTTTACTAAAATATCACAAGGCTTCTAAAGAGTCTTGATAACAAATTCCTCTGATGCAATGGAGCGCCTTCACAAGTAAAAGTCCCTTACCCTCTTCCAGGGACCTTGTATCCTGGCAAGGCCACAAGAGGGTATAGGAAAGTTAAGATAAATTATCAACTCAGCACATACTGACAGAAATATCATCACTGTTAAGGACCAAACACTTAACAATGCTTAAAAAGGAAGAAATAAGAAAAGGAAGGCAGGCAGGCAGTGCCATTATTGGTTTGTTTCTTTTTTTCTTTAGGGTACCAACTATCACTAGGTTTCATGAATCAATAGGATCCACTGTTTACATTTGGTTGCTTGTACTTAAGACTCTTTCAGTGTTCTCCAAATGGCTACTAGTTTAATTAACCCTTACAAATATTATTTACATCTTACAAAAGTTAAAACCAAATATTGAATTAAGCAGGTAGGGAGGGAAAGGGAGAGAAGCTAACAGTATGTCAGGTGTATCTAATATATATTTTAGTTAATCCTCACAACAAACCTGTAATGGAGGTATCCCCCTATTTTTCCCAAGGGGAAAACAGAGGTTCAGAGAGGTTAGCCATCTAGAAATTAAACAGATAAATATCTGGTCAGGAAATGAGTTGGGATTCAAACAAAGGTTTGTCTGATGCCAAAAGTCAATGCTCATTTCCAGACATCAAAAGCACTGAATCAAGAAAAAAGATACAAATCAAGAGTTCTGGATCAATCAAAAGAGCAATGGAGATGGGAGACAGTGAGAAAGTCAACTTGTCTATGAGGCACACCTGAGCAAAAAAGCAGACAGTGGTAATAAGAAATCAGAGGAGGTCACTAACAATGGAACATCAGTTTGGCCTTGATCCTACGAAAAATAGCTCTGACAAGGTTACTGAAGCCCTCTTTAAATATTTCTGGCAGTTTCATTTAAGAGATGTCATAACAGATCAAGGAAGAGGAGTCACTCAGAATCAGCACAAGATTACAATGGCCTAGGGAATGAAAATCAGTTCATGGAATAGAAAGGCACACAAGAAAAAAATGCAGTGACAACAGTAATATGATGTGGTGGTGAGAGCTCAAAAACAGCAGATATTTGGAAATGTCTTCATTTCATCTTCATTATTTTGAAGGGTATTTTTCAGATTACAGAATTCTATGTTACAGCACTGATAGTTATTCAGGAATGCATCCTGAAGAACAATACTTTGGATTCTTATGCCCCAAAATAGTAACTAAGGACATTATTCCAAGTAGCTTCAGTTTTTCAAAGAAACACATTTTTAAAACACTTAATGACATTATTTACCAATCATCTATTGCATTTCTGAAACACAGTACTATACTTCTAGTTTCTGAAAATGTGAAAGTTGACATTTTTAAATGGCTATTACTTGCATATTTTACAATTATAGAACTGCAAAGGGTTATTGTTAAAAGAGAAATACTTACTGAAAGCCATTTATGTGCAAAATAGTATATTGGGCATAGTG
>NW_012151507.1:2612481-2631459 GCF_000956105.1 Propithecus coquereli
ACCCAGTGCACATATACATGTAAGTACATTACTGAAGAATTTCTCTCAGCAACATGTATCCTTACTATGTGCTGTGTTCTAAGATATTTTCTATTCTAGTCTATTCTACCTTTTTATTAACACTAACAGAAATCTACTAAACTGACTTCATGACCTGCAAATAAGGTCAAGAACCTTTGGAAAACACTGCATTACCACCCACCCCCTCCCTCTACATCCTCTCCTTCACCCTCAGATCCAATCATCCCCCCACGAAAAAAACGTTTTTTCCTATTGGAACCAATAACATCTCTGTCACAAAAATAAATGTGCTAAATTAAAGACAGACTACGAGGGGAAACAAGTGTATATTCAAAGAGCTGGAAGAACTCATTTCTTAGGGATATTTGAATTCACCTGTGCTACTGACCCATCCTTGCTTAGACAGTAGCGAGGTATCCACTATGGTCTGAATATTTATGTCTCCCCAAAATTTATACGCGGAAAACCTACTCACCAATGTGATGTGATTGCGAGGTGGGGCCTTTGGGAGGTGATTATTAAGAGGTAGAGCCGTTGGGGGACTTGGAATGAGATTAGTGCCCTTATAAAGGCAGCACTAACCAGAGAGCTCCTTGCCCCTTCTGCCATGTGAGGATGTGGTGAGAAGGCGCCATCCATGATGAAGGAAATGAGCCCTCACAAGTCACCGAATTTCCTGTCTCCTTGATCTAGGACTTCCTAGCCTCCAGAACCGTGAGAAATAAATTTCTGTTGTTTATAAGTTACTCAGTTACGGTGTTTTTTATAGCAGCCTGAACAGACTAAAACGGTGTCTCAAAAGGAAGCGGAAATTGTGACTGGAGTCCAATGAGCAGATGAGCATGAAGTTCTCATTTCAATGTACGAGGCTGTAAAGAAACAGCCTGCGGTGCTACTTGGTCAGAACTCTGTGGAACAAAGAGTCATGCTGCTTAAAATTCTCTCAGATGAAGCAAACGAAGATGAACTGTTTCTGAAATCACTTATCTAAAATGTGGTTCAATGAAAGAACCAATATGACACTTCGCTGGGACTAAGGAGTGTAAGGGAAAACCCATTTGTACAGGCGATAGGTTCCTTAGGCCAAACTAAAGTGATTGCCCACGTGTCTTCTGCCGAGGCCTGAGTCAGGTTACGTAACCATGTAACCATGGTTACCTCCTATGTAAAACCCATGCGATCACGCCTTTGCTTGGCATGTTGCCACTACTGTTCTGAGCCCATATAAGTGCTCACCATATTCTTGCCACGGTTGCTTCATCCCAACAATAAAGAGTATGTCTCATCTGCCCGCTGCCACTCTCCTCTTCTTTCAATTCCCGGAACCTGCTCCGGTACCCTCGCTGGCCACAGAGCTCCCTCCCCACAAGGAGTTATGTTCTAGCCATCAGGAACGGTCACTTCTACAGAACTAGTATGATAACTACACATCAAGTTTCAAATGTATATTACGTGAATATTTATTTGTATATATTATTTGAACCTATGAGTCATAATTCTACACCACTTAGAAGTTTTTATTTCTTTCATCAAGCAATGAGGTCCTTGCATTTTTTTTAGAAAATGAAATTTGCTATAAGCTTCATTAACATTTTTTTATTACATTTTTCCACTTGCACAATAATTGACAGTAAACATTTGCAGTATCCCTCAATTCCCCATGACATGTCACAATTGAGTCATCTTCTACAAATCAATACAAATTTAACAAAATACTCTCACTACTATTAAAAAAAATTTTTTTAGTGTGGACTGTAAGGAACTACAGTATCTTGGCTGAACTTTTCAAATACTAGTTCTCCCTGTGACTGGACAGCAGTAAACAACCTCTGCTGTACTTGGTTTATTACTTAATATAAAGAAATGTTTAAGGTCTAAGCAACTATAAAACCATTTCTACAGTTCATCTTGTTCTAGTCCTACTTTCATCCTCTTTTCTACTCTTCCGAGTTTTAAAGTATTTAATTTTGACACAAACTAAAATGTCTTTTATTGAGTCCTTTGTTTACTGAGCAAAAGCTATGGAAAAAAAGAAGATCTGTTTCAAACAGATTTACCAAAACAAAAGCCTACCTACTTAGGAAAATGGTGGGCCTTTTAACTAGCTACACTCCCGTATATTGGAGTCAATATTATGTAGAGGTCAAATACCCAGGCTTTCACTCCACTCAGGCCTATTGTGCTCCAAGGGAGCTGTTTGACTGCTAGCAAATTACTGAACCTCTGTAAGTCTCAGTTGCTCTGCAAGGTTGCCATTAGGATTAAATAAGTTAAACTATTTAACACTGTGCTCAGTAAATGGGAAGCCTGCTAAAAAACGGTCAGTTGTTGCTGGAGAGCAAGTTGGGGAAAGAGAAGTAACAGTAATAGTAGTAGTAGCAGTAGTGGTAGTACTAAAAGCAATTAGGAATAATCTTTAATTTCCAGTATGTGAAAATGTATGTCTTTACACCTATCTTCTGCACAAGACTACCTTTTAAAAACAAACATACAAAAAAACCCAAAAAACACAGCCCTTACAGTACATACTATTACTTGAGGGGGAAAAAAAATCAACGAACTAGTTCTTACCCATCGTTATATCCTAGGAAGAACTGAATGTCTCATTCTAGAGGATGAATAAAGATGAATGCAAATAAAGACTCTAAAATGATAGCAAATAACTGGCCTATTTAGTTTTCCTAGTAACAAACCAAAAAAGGGTCACACTTCAGTTCTGAATGTTGTTGAAATAAACTCTTATATATGCTCCAGCCCTAAATCAATGACATGCATCATGTATCTTTTTCTTTATAGTACTTCTTCTAAACTCTCTCAGTTCCCTCAAAATCTTCTCATATCTTTTGAGAAGGCAGAATTCAAATTGTAACTGCTCGATAAAATTACCCAGGAGCCTCCCAGATGAAAGACATTTTTCAGTACTCTGAAATCTCCTTGCACTTTATCTGACCCTTTGGAAGCATACTTATAGTTATTCATATACATATCTTTCTACTATAATGTAAATTCCTGAGGACAAAAATGAAGGTATCATTCATCTTTATCTCCCCCAGAATGCCTTCCACAAGTTGGCACTCAGTCAATATCTGTTTAATACTTCAATCTTAGACTCATACGAGAACCAATTTCTTTTTTTTAGTAATTAAATTTCTCGAATGGCAACAAGAACTAATTTCTACTGAAAATTGTTTATACATCACCTAGCACAACATATTTGAGTAAGTTTGTTACATGCCTATTTTATCTGTTGTTACAAGATTACAAAAAATTTCATTGTTTATGTATTTATATATTTTACTACTTTGCTTCCGCTTCTTAAAAACTTTACCTTCCATATCTACTAATCTAGGTGATTACTCATTGCTTATCATTAACATTTTTACAAGTTATTTTAATATGCATCAGTCAAATCATCCACATATTTTTTGCATTCAAACAAGCGTTAAGTGTAATCAATGAGCAAAAAAACCAGACAGTACTTTCTAAGCTCCTACCAGGCCCATCTCTTTGGGATAGCAACCGGCATAACTACCCTCAACCTCTACAAACATCAGGAGCGGGGAAGGCAAAGAGGAGGTATGCCATCTCTCTAATACTAAAAATTCAACATTGAATTTTCTGTTTTTAATAACATAACAAACAGCCTGTAAAATATGCTGACAGTAGGGGTCCTTTTCATTTGGGATAATCATCAGCAGGGTCTGTACAGACAGAAGGAGATAGAGTAAGTGCCCTTCTGGACCTGGCCCTGAGTCCTGGGTGGGAGAGGGAGTGTATGCAGGGGTCAAAATCAGGATCCCGATCCTCAGGTGCTTTGCAATCATTCCAAATGGACAAATAATGGCCAATACACATGAAGCAGCAGCAAAAATACAACACAAAAATAATTCAGAGGAGGCCGTGTGATACAGAACTCCATGTGTTTAAGAACAGCAGTCTGTATGGTCATCATGACAAAAGCCACGAGAGTAAAGAGACGGGAATGAGCATGGGTATTACTGAAACCTGAGCGGATGGAGCTTACAAAGGACATAGAAAGCTTGATAAAAGATATGTTTAAATTTTAAGGACAAAGTGCAACTAATGAATTACTGAGTCAGTGAACATTCTGAGTAAAGAAATATGATCATGACGCTAATACTTAAATAATATTCATCTTAACAGGAATATGACCATATCTCCGGGGTCTAAAAAAGTATCTGGCAAAGCAGGTACTCAATAAATATTTTCCAGTATAATGGATGGATGGATGGATGGACAGATGGGAGAAGAGTCTAAAACAGGGCCAACTAGGAGACCAGCTGTTTTAATTTGGGCCTAAAAGGAATGACAGTCAAAATGAAAGGAAATGATGGATAAAAGAGATATTTTTAAGTAAGTGGTAATAAACCAGTGACAGGGAGGAGACGTGGGTATGAGAGCTAGAGATTGATCAAAGATGTTTTCAAGGTTTCAAGCCAAAGAAAATGAGAGAATGGAGGATCTTTTCAAGGGTAAAAATAATATTACGTTTAGGCCTATAGATTTTGAAGGCACAACTTCTTATGTTTAAGCCTGTGAAAAGGCACAATTTCTAATTATTACAGTGATGTTTGGGGCTATGTGACTAGAATTTGAGTAAGAGAACAGAACTCATAATTTAGGAATCAAAAAAAAATGGATAAAAGCTAGCAATTTCATGAAAAATTCCCAATGGAAAATACTTCCAAAAAAGCATAATAATAATTGCAATAACTCTAATTTATTATTAGTATCATCATAGCATCTAACATTTACTGAGCCCTTATTATGCACCAGGTACCATAATAAGTTTTTTGCACTACTATTGCACAATCTTTACATCAACCCTAGGAGGTTGTTATTCTCCAGAATAGGAAATTGAGGCACAAAGAGGTTAAGTGACCATGCTTGTTAAGTGCCAGAACCAGAATTTAAACCCAAGTCTGCCAAAAAGCCTTTTTTCTATACCAATAGTCTCTGAAACACTAGAGCCCACTTGGGGGTAGAAATATCAACATTTCTATTTCTATTTATTTTTTATCTTAACCTATTAAAATTTCTACTATTGTATATGATTTACAATGTATATAGTATATTAATATGGTTATATACAAATTATAACTAAGCACTCATTTATGGGGGTGGGAGGGACATTCTATTTTTATTTTCAGCTTAGAGACTGAGTTATCTGTTCTGCCTCCCGTCCACCCTTGTTTCCTACAAGGACTCAATGTCAGTTTTATCTTTTTTTCCTTCAAAAACAGACCACAGCCAATCAGATACTCCATTCGCACACTCACTTATTCATTCCAAAAATATTTATCAAGTGCTTATCTTGTGCCAAGCTCTGTGGTAGATTCTATGAATTCTAGGAAACAATCCCTGACTTTAGGAGTCGGTAACATAAGGCCCAAGCATGTAAACAACTCATTACAGTATATTACAAGAACAGTAATAGCAATAGTCAAAAACTAGCAATTTCTATCAGGGACTTACTGTGTGCTAAATGCTGTTCTAAACACTAAGGTATTTTATGTAAACAATGTTATGAGAGAGAGGGTATTGTTATTTCCATTTTAGAAATGATGAAACTGAGGCTCAGGTAAATTAAGAAACTTGCCCAAGATCACACAGCTTATAAACAGAGGTGAAGCCAGACAGCTTGATTCCAGATCTCATGCTCTTAGCCACTGTTCTTAAAAGTGGCCAAAATGGGCCTCTGAGGGAAACAGGACCAAGCGGCCAACATATGCTGCACTATTTGTTAGATCTGCAGAACTGGCAATGAAATCTTTTCAATTTAATCCCCTATTAAATCATATTTTTAAAAGCAACACGACCACAACAATAAAAATCAGGCCACACTGTCAGATTTTTAATTCCACCAATGCATTGAAAAATGTAGTCTGCATTTCATAATGCTATACTTCAGGAAAAATTGCTTCAAAATAGGCAAGAAAACATTTTTGTTCATACAACAGTGCTCCCTTGCTTAAATCATACTAAATGGATTCATACAATACATGACCAGTACATCACGGGGAAATGTCTTGAACTAACTAGAAATCTGATTTTCAGAATTTGCATGTTTAAGAGTCAGTAACTATTCTCAATCTATTTCAAGCCAATGACGTTAAAATAGAAATCAACAGTATCTGAGAACCTACCACCTCAAGCCAGCTGCTTCCAGTAAGGGCAAGTGAAAAGAGGGTTCGAAAGAATAAACTCCACTTTGCCTTGAACATTCTGTGAATATAGTGGATCATTAAAAATTCATTACCTGACATAGTAGGCAAACAAGCATAGCAATTCCTAATGCTTTACTTAGATGCTGAAGTGATAAGTACGATAGAAATGAAAATACAACAACCAAAAGGTTTATATTTTCCCATGACCACAGGCTAGATTTTAAGCAATGACTTGTTTTGGACTTATCCTTTACCAAATAGTGTTCCTCTAGGGCTTCTACCAAAGACCAGGCATTTTCCTTCATTGAATTATGTCAAATATTAACCTTATTTTAGTGTGGTTATAACCAGTTCTGAGGCTGTCCAGGTTGTTCTCAGAGAGCTATTGCTTCTTCCTAAATCTGTCTTGGAAAGGCAGACAGAAGGTGAGCTCAAACAGAAAGAGGCTTTGTGTGAGCAATGTGATTTGCCAATTTCAGCTTAGCACTTTTCATTAATAAAGACTCACAAACAAATGACATGAGGAAAAGGTAGGCAAATTATTAAGTTTAGTTAATTATCCTATTCCACTTAAATTCTTTACGAACTAAGTAAAACAACCGGGAACGGTGGCACATGCCTATCATCCCAGCTACTCGGGAGGCTGAGGCAGGATCGCTTGAGCCCAGGAGGCTGAGGTCAGCCTGGGCAAGTCATGAAACCCCCATCTCTAAAGAAAAAAAAAGAACTAAGTAAAAATGTTGCAATTACTTTTAGCTTTTAAAAAAATTACAGTTTACAGAAAAATGTCTTTCCCGTTTTGGAGAAACACGCTCAACATGAGGATTCCACATATTTCCAAGATTTTTTTTTAACAGTCAATGGTGCAGTAAACGGAACATAAACTCAAGTGTTTCCCCAACTGAGATGCTTAAGAATGTACTTTCAAGTTACTTCCTGCTTAATTTTGTTAAAGACAAGAGTGAAAAATGCCAGAAAAGAACCATTTCCACAGTAGAAGTGTAAATCAGGAAACAGATCAAATAAAATGGAATCATTCAAAAAGGCATACATCCAGTTTCAGGAAAGAAAGGGCTTTTTAAACTTTTTCAGCCTGGGCCCTATAAATCCGTGAAAATTCTTCCTCTCTGACTTGTGCGGACCACTGTCCTGTGAAGAAAACAATGCCGCATACCATGCATCAAGGGAAACCTTCTCCTTAAAAATCAAGGCTGAACTTTGCTTTAGAGATACCTTAAAGAAAACACAATTATTGTGAAGTCTTCCCAGAAACAAACCCAGCCAACTGATATTTCTGTCCTTGGAATTTGATTTTCACAGAATTTCAGAGATCAAAGGAACATTAACAGTGAGGAAATAGAAGCTCAGATAAGTTAAGCGACTTGGCAAAAGTTATGTGACTTGTTAAGTAGCATACTTTAACAAGGACCCTTGTCTCTTCACGGGCAGACTCATGTTCCCACAGTAGAACACTGGGCTGTCATCTTGTAGCTTTGTGTAATACAAAGGTTCTCTCTAACCAAATTATGAGATTCCAGAAGATACAATCTACATCATTAATTTATTTTGAAACTCCATAGGGACTTTCCTAGTTCTGGGACCTTAAAAGAGATCAAAAAAAAAAAAAAAATACTTACCAAAATAAAAATCTAAAGGAGTAAATAAACATGTACAGCATAGATATCAATAAAATGGCAAAAGTCCATTCTTCTTCAGTATTCAAAAACCCCCAAACTCTTAATATTTGTAAATCTGTTTATTAATACTTGCATTTCCAGAAAGATTCTGAAAAAGAATATCTTTTTTTACTTTTTTGGATAAGTATGGCTTCTCTGACTAGCACCTTAAAAGAATACACTTGATAAAGTCTTAAGTAACTTCAGGATAAGAGTTATACATCAGGGACAACTTGTCAGCAATTAACTGAACTGCAATACTCCAAAAAGAGAAATGAATCTGAATCAAAAAAGAAATTCTGAGTCTACTATAGTGGCATAAGAAAATTTAAGCAAAATTAAACATTGCTCATTTTATATTCAATTAGAAAACTGACTCTATTACTGGGCTAGAAATCATCTGATAACACAGAAAGTAACAATATAAATGCTATCTTTGAGTTTCTAAATCCAAATAACTGTTGTCAAGGTCACAAGTACGTGAAGTCAAATCTTGTTATTCCCACAGCCACTGCACCACTGGACTTGGAAAGAGAGGTGCTAGACTTTTCCATTTGTCCCTACAGACCTTCTCTCTGCTCTCCTCCAACCTGTTCTGACCCTGGCCAGCAACCTGCATGAACTTCATTAAGGACTCCCTCACCCTTGGACTTTCACATAGGTTTGGCCAGTAGAAGACAGTGGCTGAAGATCAAAGGAAGAACAGCAAGGTCAAGATATTTATCCTCTCCACTTCCTCCCTGACTGACTGCATTGGTAAGTTGCTCCCTCTACCGAAGACCACAACTCCTGTCAGACAGCCCTTCCATTACAGCTGCTCTCTGGTAGCTCCCTCCCTTTCCCCTAAGAGGCCCAGAAGTGGTAATGACGACCTGGTATTGCTCACCCCTACTCCTGCTTCCTGCACCAGCCCTTGTTAGGTCCTCTTAACTCTGCCCACACCTTTGTAATTAGACCCTTTAATAAACTGTTCGGTTATCCCATTTCAGTATAGATATCTGTGTCCACCTAGGACCTAGAATGATACTTTGGGGTAGAAGCCCTTCCTGCTTCACACTGACAGTTTCAGACCATTTTCATTGGGGAAGGAATGGGAACCTTTGGTCACGGGTGCTTTTGGTGGCATATCTAAAAAGGCTTTGCCTGACCCAAGGTCATAGAGATACTTTCTTCTCAGAGCTTTATAGTTTTCACTCTTACATTAAGGTCTATGATCCATTTTGAGTTATTTTTCATGCACGATGTGAGATAAGAGTCTAAATTTATCGTTTTATACGTAGACATCTAATTGTCCCAGCACTGTTTGTTGAAAACACTAGTCTTCTCTCATGGAATGGTGTTGGCATTTTTAAGTCAATTTATCATGAAGGGTTTATTTCTGGACTTTCAATTCTGTTCCATTGATCTATACATCTATCCCTATGCCACTTCCACGCTGTCTTGATTACTGTATCTTTATACTAAATTTTGAAACCAGAAAGTATCTAGTTTTGGTTTTTTCCAAATGTCTTGGCTAATTAGGCCCTTCACATTTCCATATCAAATTTAAGATCAGCTTGTCAATTTCTGCAAAAATGCCTACAGGGATTTTGATAGGGATTGCACTTGTACCGCATCTATTTATTGATTTAGAGAGAATTGCCACCTTAACAATATTGAGTCTTCCAATCCATGAACATGGAATTTCTCATTTAGAGCTTAATTTTACTCAGCAATATTTTGTAGTTTACAGTGCACAATTCTTACACTTTCGTTAAAAATATTTCTGAGTATTTTATTCTTTTGATATTATTGTGAATTAAATTAATTTCTTTTTCAAAAATGTTCATTGTAATATATAGAAATACAATTGGTTTTTATAAAATCAATTTATCTTATATTCTGCAACTTTGCTGTAGTAGCTTTTTTGTGGATTCCTTAGGATTTTCTGCATGTAGGGTCATGTCATCTGTGAATATATGTAGTTTTATTTCTTCCTATCCAATCTAGATGTATTTTCTTTTTCTTTTTTTTTTTTTTTTGCCTGACTGTACTGACTAGAACTTCCACTACAGTATTATATAAAATTGGCAAAAGCCGACATCCTAGCCTTGTTCCTGATCTTAGAAACAAGTATTCACACTTTCACCATTAAATATATTGCTAGCTGTAGGTTTTTCATGAATCCTGTTAGTCAGGTTGAAGAAGGTCCCTTCTATTCCAAATTTGTTGAAAATTTTTATCATGACTGACATTGGATTTTGTAAATTTTTCTTCTGTGTCTAATGATCATGTGTGTTTTGTCCTTTATTTCACTAATATGGTATATTAGATTCATTGATTTTCAGATGTTAAACCTCGCATTCCTGACATAAATCCCATTGGGTCATGGTATATAATCCATTTTTGTATGTTCCTGAATTCACTTTTCTATTTTGTTGAGGATTTTTGCATCTACATTGATGAGGGATGTTGGTCTATAGTTTTCTTTTCTTGTGATGTGTTCACCTGGTTTTGGTATACGGTAATACTGGCTTCACTGAATGAACTGGGAAGTATTCTCTCCTCTATTTTCCAGAAAGGTTTGAAAAAGATTGCTATTATTTATTCTTTAAATGTTTGATAGAATTCATCATATAGTCATCTGGGCCTGAGTTTTCTTTGTAGAAAGATTTGTAAATCCGAATTCAATTGCTTTACTCAGTATAGGTCTATTCAGATTTTCTATTTCTTCCTGAGTCAGTTTTAGTAATTTATGTCTCTCAGGGACTTTGCCTATTTCATCTCAGTTGTCTAATTAAACGGCATAAAGTTGTTCATAGTGTTTCTTTATAATCCTTTTAATTTCTGTAGGGTCAGTAGAGATATGCCCTCTTTCATACTTGATTTTGGTAATTTGTGTCTTCAGTCTTTTTTCTTGGTCAGTTTAACTAAAATGTTGACTATGTTAATCATTTCAAAGAACAAATTTTTGGTTTCATTAATTTTCCCAGTTTTCTATTTTACTGGTTTCCATTCTAATCCTTATTTCCTTCCTTCTGCTTCTTTTAGGTTTGTTATTATTTTTCATTTTTTCTGGTTTCTTAAGGTAGAAGTTTAAGTTACTCATACTAAATTTCTCTTCTTTTCCAGTACAGGTGTTTCTCCTTGATTTTTTAATGTCAGAGTACCTTAAGACTTTATCTTTGGACCTCTAATCTCTAGCTATACTCATTCTCTTGATCATCTTGTCTAGTCTCATGGCTTTAAATATAATCTATATACTAACAGCTCTCAAGAGAGACCTCTCCCTTTAAATTTCAGGCTCATATATCCAACTGCCGCTTACTTAGATATCAAACAGACATCTCTAATTTAACAGGCCCAAAATTGAACTCCTGATATCAGCCACTTTGCCAGATCAGCTCCTTCACCAGTCTTCTGTATCTCCATTAACAGCAGCTCCACCCTTACCATTGTTCAGGACAAAATCCTACGTCATCTTTTAAGTCTATTCTTGACTTACTCTTTCTCTCAGTCCACAGATCCAATCCATCAGGAAATCCTATTGATTCTACCTACAAAATACATAGTAATACAAACTCTAACCACTTTACCACCTTCATTGCAACCATCCTACTCTAAGGCACCACACTTTCTCACCTAGATTATAGCCTCATAATTAGTCTCTCTACTTCCACCCTTGCCCTGCTACATCTACTCTCAAAAAAAGTAGCTAGAGGGATTCTGTAAAAATGTAAACTGGATCACCTCATTCCTTTGCTTAAAATTTGTAGACTCAGACTTCTTATTTCTGTGAAAGAAACATGAACTCCCTTTCAATGGCCCACAAAGCCCTACAAGATCTGGCCTCCAATTATCTGGCTGACCTCATCTGCCACAACTGTCATTCTTGCTTACTTTGCCCTAGCCACAAAGTTCCTTGAACACACGGTGTGCTCCCACCCAGAAGCCATTCCACTGACAGTCCTAGAATACTTTTCCTGGAATACTTTTCCTCCAACATCTGCATGGCTCATCCTTTCTCACCCTCAAATCTCTATTCAACTATAATCACCTTCTCTATGACACTGACCCTGGCCAACTCTCTTTAAAATGTATTCACCACCACAATCAGCACTCCCAACATTTATTACCTTGCTCAATTTTTCCCTGTAGCACTTAATACCTTCAAATATCATATATACTTAACATGTTTATTATTTATTGTATATTGCCCCCAATAGAATGTAAACCCTTTCAGAGAAGAGATTTTTGTCCATTTTTTTTCATGGATACATCACAGGGGACTAGGTATTTGCATAGCATATAGTCGATGTCATTAAATATTTGTTGAATGAATAAATTTAAAAAGCAAAATTTATCTATTGGCTATCATCAATTGAAATGTTAGTCATGCCTGAAAAGGTGAATTTATTCATTCTACAAATACTGAATGTCTTCTCTTTGTCAAGCACTGCATCAGACACTGGAGATATTCAAGACAGACAAGGCCCTGTTGGCTTGCAGCTTACTAACTTTCTGTCTCTCCTCACAGAATGTTAAAAAAAATATATATATATATAATTTCTGTAATAATGATTGTTATAAAGACAACAGAATAGATAAGTAAATATGTTATTAGGGGCAATGAGCTAGGGAGTCCTCCTTCAACTAAAATGGACAGTTAAGCTCTCTGTGAGAAGAAGTGAAAACCAGAATGAGGAGAAGTCAATCATGCAGAAACCTGGGGAAAAATATTCCCAGGAGATAAAAAATATAAAGTTTTTTGGGGAAAAATGGAGCTTCATGAGTTCAAGGAACGAAGAGCCAGTAGGACTTAAAGGTGGAGTATGAGGAGAAGATACAGTGGGAAGGCATCCTTGCTCCATTGTGGAGGCCCTGAACCCACCCTGACAATTTTAGTAATTAAGATGCATCCTGGATTATTCCTTTTATGGCACCTTCTCCCTTCTTAGTTCCACCTCTCCTATTCTTTTTTCCCTCTGGGAAAAGAGCCAAAGGCATAGATAACCAATGTCATTGCTAAGAAATTTGAGAAGACTGTTCTTTAGTCTATCTAGCACTTTTGGGCAAACAGAAAAAGTTGTGCCTTCTTCAGAACATTTTACTGACATCTATTAGAAAAATATGGAATAAATAAGCATCTGCAATTCACTTACAGTTGTGTGGTGCCCTGTATGTAGTATGTAGTGGCCCTAGTTGCAGAGATACAGAAGAGTGGCTCTATGCAAACCCAACTGGTTCTATTTTTTCCTCTATTTCATGTATCACATGCTGCAGATGCTAAATATACATGTAGATTGTAGATTTACATGGACGGCAAATTATTCCTATTTGGCATTAGCTACAGTTGGCTACTGATTTTGTTAGTATTATCCTCATGAGAAAAGAAATGAGTATTTTTAATATTTGTCATTCGAGAAAATACTGTGGTCATAGTAAAATGACACAGATTCAAGTGGCTGTAAGCTTAACTGTACCTCTATAAAAGTGCTGAAAACCTTGACACCAGCAAGCATTAGAAGTGCTGATCATCAGACAGTCTATCTGAAGAGGTACATATTAGGATAATCTTTTCTACTCTTGGGAATGCATTTGCCCACATTATCTCATGTAATTTATACATTATTTTTATTTTGTAGTTTACTGTTTGGGGTTTTTTAATAAGTGAAAGGATATTTGGGGGGAGCAAAAGATTCCAAAAAGACCATTTTCAAGTTTAATCCCAAAGAAGGCTATTCTTTTCATCATTTAGGTACCATTTTCTAATTTATGAAAGGAAAAATGTGTGTTTTTAGCTCTATGAAAAATAACCTGTGATACTGTGCACTTCTGTGATTTCTAGATCAATGGCATTCAAATGACACATCAAAGTGGTTAAAATTAATGAGCAACTAATAAAATTCATAAAGGTTATCTTTTCCTGAAAGAATGTGTCCACGATGGAGGAGTGCCACCTAATGTTCAATGTGGATTATAACACATCCAGGCCACACGGCCATTTTACAAACACCTCTCAATTTTAGCCATGTAATCATACATTAAATCATAACAATTTTGTAGAGGCTCTAATCAAGTATTGAAATATGAATTATGACTTTTTGAAAATTTTTTTATCACTCATATCCTCTAAAAATTGAGGCTTTTCAAAAAAGTTTTTAAAGTTCTTCATTTCTCTCTATAGCTATGTAAAAGCAGAAGAGAGTTACTCCTATAAAATTTAAAATTGTAAACATCTTGACCACAATTGTAGTAGGCTAAAAAGAGCAAAGGCTTCTAGGCTAAACGAGTTCAAATCCAGGCCCTGCCACTTTCTAGCTGTATAACCTTGGGTGTTTTTAAAAACTGAGACTGTTTCCTTATATGAAAAGAACTTAATACATAGCAGGCATTCAATAAATGATAGATATTAACTATTAAGAAAAGTAAGTTTCCCATTCTGATTTCTAAGTTAGTAAACTTCTTTTTGTTTTTAATATATCCCCTTCAGCCATCGGGACTTTAGGAAATGTTTTAATGAAAAGGCAGCATGTGCCACAGCAATGTTTTCATTTCTTTCAAATCCCTTGCATAGAAAGGACCTATTTTTTTTTTTGATCCTTTCACCAGTCAGCCTCAAGTAAGTATAAAGCTTTTATTTTAACCACTGATGAAATTATCAGATTCAAAGTCACTCTTATGGAAAATGAGTGACATTTGGTAAATTCTCTTCACTTGTTTTCTAACCTCTAATAAATTACACAACAGGATTTTACACAATTAAAAAAAATGATTTTTTTTTTTTTTTTTTTTTGTGGTAGAGACTGGGTCTTACTATTTTGTCCAGGCTGGTCTCAAACTCCTGGCCTCAAGTAATCCTTCAGCCTTGGACTGCCAAAGTGTTCAGATTATAGGAATGAGCCACCATGCCCACCCATCAATAATTTTTTTTAATGCTATTAAACTATTGTAAGAATATCTTCCTTATGACATTAAAAAAAGATTCTAATCAGGAGAGAGGGAGGGAGGGAGGGAGAGAGGGGGAGGGAGAGAGAGAGAGAGAGTGTGTGTGTGTGTGTATATGTATGTAGCATATGTGTGTTGTATGTATGTAAAAGAATCTTTTTACTCTTGGATTAATTTCATCAAGCTACCTACAAATTCTCTAAAATTATGTCTCTTTTGAGCTTAATCTTGTCTTTAAGTTTATAGATTTCTTGTTTGTATTCGTAAGAATTTAGCTGTACCACATAGGAACAGTTTCTCAAAAGCTCTGTCTAATAATTAGGATAGTATTTTAAGCAAACCATTACTGAGGGCCTCCATGTGCCAGTCTCAGATTATAAAAGACAATAAGAAAGCCCACTCTCCTTCCTCAGTACATTATTGAATCCTCACTGTGAAAGCCAGAAGGCAGGATACAAATTCCCAATGCATGTCCTTTGAAAGTAGGTGGACTCATTCTCTACCAGCACTGCCTTCTCAGGAGACAGGAGCCTTCTAGAATGACGGGGGGATCCTAGAGAAGACAGGAGTGATAGGCAGGGGCACAGATGCCTCTACTTTTTCTTCTTGGCCCTGGATGTTTCTCTCTTTTCTCTCCTGGATTTTGGAAGTCTATCCCTCTCCCTCTCTATTGGTCCTAGATTTCTTTCTCTCCCTATTTATCTCTTCACTTTGGATATTTTTCTTTCCTGGAGAAATAGAAGGATATTTCAGAAAAGAGAGAAAGAAAAGGAAAATATTAATAAGACAAACAGACAAATAGAACTGAAGTGAGCACTTACTAATAGGGTATTAACTAAAGTTTTTAATTCCTTTCCTTCATTTAGAAATTAGAACTATTAATAATTCAGCAGGGAATCAGTCATATACACATGCAGAAGTGCATGCCACATCTAGAGGGGAGCGCAGTGTGCTAGCAAGAGTACCACACTGAGGTAGAAGATACGCAGACCTTTGAGTATGCCCCAACTTAGTTTCCTTATCTATAAAATGTAGCGATAAGACTAGATCAGTCATTCACAAATATTTTCTTTTTTTTCTTTACCAGAACCTATAGCAAGAACAAAAGTTTTGATTAGAACCAGTACACACACACACATCTCCACACCCCACAACTGAAATAAAAAAATCTTCTCTGAAATAATTCTTATCCTCGTTATGTACAATGCACTGGTATTTTATACTGTTTTTTAAAGGCTGTTTGCTATTCACAAGTCAGAGTTCACAATCCACTAATAAGTCACAACCTCAGATTTAGAATCATGGGTCTTAACAAAAATCCAGTCTCTCCCAGCTCTAAGATGTTCTGATTTCATGCCACATAAGGCTTATAGGACCTGGCCTCCGGCCACCTCTTGACCTCATCTTCTGCCACCCTCTCCCCCTCACTTTCTCTCCTCCAGTCCTACTAGCCTTCTTGCTGATTCCTGGACAAACCAAGCAGGCTCCCGCCACAGGATCTTTGTCCTTACTATTGCCTCTGTCCAGACCACTGTCCTGCTAGGATTCCCGGGGCTCTCCATAGCATCACTGCATTCAGGTCTCTGCTCACGGGTCAGCAATGCAAAGAGGCTTCCCTGACCAGCCAACTAAACACCAACTCCCTTCTACTTTCTTCACTCTCTGTCCCACGTAACTTGTTGATTTTTTTCATAACACTTACCAATACGTGGCATTGCATTATATGTCTATTTGTTTATTGTGTGTCTCCCCAGAATTTTAGCTCCACAGGGTGGGACTTTGTCATTCATTGCCTGCAACAGTGCCTGGCACACAACAGGAACTTAAAAATAACTGTTGAATGAATGAAACTAGAGCTCTCTGTCAGATTAAGAGAGTCCTGTTTTTTACCTAGAATTCTAGACTTTTCCCTGGTGGTGAATACACTTGATCAAAAATAGTTGTCTACTCCGATTTCTACCAAATAACTAGAAAATTCAGTGGAAAGTTAACTCCCTTTCTTTCCAACTATCTTTTCAGAACATTATCCTTCTTCCTTGGATGTTTACACCTTTCTGCTCCCTACTGATATTGATCTCCCAACTCTATACGTGCAATACCTACCTCCAAAAGACACTATGAATTAGTTAAGAACCTTAAATGCCTTTAAAAAGTGGAAAATGCTATCTAAATGTCAGGCACGATCATTAAAATTGCAGCTTTGCAATGTATTTTTCGGGTGCTAAAATGAAAAAAGAAGGTGAAGAAGGTAAGGGAACAAAGAACCACTGGAGGTGCTACTTCAGAAAGGTAGACAAGGAAGTCCTCTCTGATGAGGTGTCATTTGAATACAGGCCTGGAAAAAGGGAAGGAGTATTTCAGGCAAATAGAACAGCAAATGTGGTTAAAGTATATGTAAATCTGAAAAAAAAAAAGTAAACTTTTAAAATGTACATCTCAAAAGGCTAAACCAAAAAGAATTTGCTTAAAAATTATATTACTAAGAACACCTCAACTACTTCCCAATAGTGACCACATCTGTGTATCTTGTGCCCACTCAAAACTCACCCAAAGGGACATTTGAGTCAATGAACAAAAATGCTTAAAAGAAAAGGGGAAAAAGCATCTGTTAAGCACTTAATTGTACAGGGCGCTAGGCTGAACCCTGAACCACAGTGGCATAGTTTCCTACTCCCTTTCCAAATGCCTTCTGATAAATTTAGGGAATCAATGTTGGCATTAGTGTGCATAAGTTTCATTTTGGATTTAGACATATCTACAGGTTTAAAAAAAAGAAAAGCACATAAAAAGCTGTAAAGTCCACTAACCTTGTTGCGTTTCATTAACATTCTTTCCTAGCAGTTAGTCTCTCCTCTGAGTTCCCGTATTCAGTAGGTCTCTATCTTAATACTTACCAATAACAGCAGCAGTAATAATAGCTAACATTTACAGGATGCTTACAGTGTATAAAATATTGGGCTAAACAGTGTATCATTTAATTACAACAAAATCCCTATGAGAGAGCTAGTAGTATTATCACCCTCATTTTACAAATGAGGAAACTGAATTTCTCTAAATTAGTATTATAATGTTACAGTGTACCCCATGCATCTCTCTTCTTGCCTTTTCTCTTCCTCCAAGACTGCAAGCTCCTTAAGAGAAAGATCTAGTCTTATTCATCTTTGTATCTCTGATATATGTCATGTTGCAAGAACCCAATAGTAGGGCAGAAAGATGAGTTCAAGAGGCTCTGCCCAATGTCCAACTTTAAATGCTTAGTATTCAAGTTTGATTCTAAAAGTGTTCTAACGATGCATGCCTCAACTATGTGTGAAGGGTATTGGATCAGGAGACAAGAAAATCATAAGGCCATTACTTTTAATAGGAAATGCTAGAAAAAAGTGATCATATTACTATAGAAGCCATTCTCCCTTTGGTTATAAAACTTAAAAATTTTTAACTATGAAAAATATTCAAATACCTAAGATATACAAATATTCACCTTTCATAGATTTGGGTACATGCAGTAAAATTCAATAAGCTACTTAAAAAGCAAGATGGTTTAACATAAATGACAGAACTGAACTTGCCACTAGATGGAAGCAGTTTCAGTTTTTCCAAAGCTATATTTCTGAGCCCATGTATAATAATAGCAAGAGACAGACCGGGTCTGAATGGCCTCATTGTATTTTTACCAATTACTGAATAATAAAGTCTCACATAACCAGCAATAAAAGTAAATGTTCCCAGCTAATCCATTTATGCTGAGGAGAAATTCATAGATCCCAGATCTAATACGTGCTAAATACATATCACATGTTTAGCTGCTTCTACCCCCAAAAAGGGTTATTGAAATTGGTCTCCAGACCTATTCCTGCCATTTCCTAGCCTTCCCTCCCTTTTCCCCAACCTTTTATTGTTTCCATTAGGAAAATAAACCTGTAAGAGAAATTGAGGAAGAAGGAATTTAATATATAAAAGTAAATTTTTCAATATCCATAAAATTAGATAATAACACCATTAACCTCAAATATTTCCAAAGTTTTCGATTTTAATCTCCTTCCATTTTCCCCAACTATCTTCTAATTAGGCAACAACCTGGTTAATAGGAAAATAATACATTTCATAGGTATAGTACATAATAGTTTATAAATTACTTTCTCATACATATATATATATATATATAT
>NW_012151507.1:2634387-2636437 GCF_000956105.1 Propithecus coquereli
TTATAAAATTAGAAGAAACTTTATAAATAAAGTAGGAAACTGAAAAACACTTCATGGAATAAAATCTTGTTCTTTAGTAATCATTAAACTGTCTTTGAAGGCTCTGTTAAAATAACTTTGAGTCATTTGTACTTTGAAGGTTTAGATAATTCTTACGGAACACAGCTGATAATCTTTAAAGTCCTTTTATACTAACAAGTAATCTAGGGTAACAATATTGAAATAAATACTATATTTTAGAAGACACATAACATTCATATCTCTGTTAGTCAAATGGGTCTTAGAATTAACTTTTCTATTCTCTTTATACATGAAAGTAAATAAATTGATGACTCCAGGATATTCTTTATTTTAAGCAACATAAATGAGAGACATTGTAAACTACAGTTGCTTATCTCTGTTTCACAATAAAGATGGTTCTAGAATTTGTGACCAGAACTTAAAGCTGGTGCTGAAAGCCACAAGTGTAACAAACGAGATGCAGACAGAAGCTGATCAGACAATGAAATTGCAGTGGTCGGGAAGCCACACCAGCAGAATAACCTCTGTCCTCAGCTGCTTATAGAAAGAACATCATCCTTTGCTACAATATATCCACCAGTGGCTACACTGGACACAAAGAAGCAGCATCTATTTCTCTCTTTTGCTAAAGGCCCACTCTTTCTCATAAAGGATTGACAGCAAATGATGTAGGAGAGAGATCTGGATGCAGAAAGAAACTTGAAAATTTTACTCTAGCCAATTTCAGGGTTTTGTTGAATTCAAAGCTTTTTCTGCCACACAACAAGAACATTGTGACTAGGTCAAAAGAAGAATAAGACAGTCTGCATGCCTTGCTTAATATTTGAACAATTAGGCCTTTGCGAGTATATATTTTCAAAGTACACTGTATCTTAAACTTTGTAGATCATGACTCATAGTGAGAAATCTATTTTACAAGAGAACTCAGTACACACACAATACATACGCAATTTAAAACAAAAAAGTTCATGAAAGTTACCCTTATTACATGCAACAAATATGTTAAGGTGCTATTTTATGTCTTCTTTTTTCATGCTATCTACATACCATGAACTAATTTCATGACCTAGTAATGTGCCACAACCTACAATGTGAGAAACACTGCTCTCTATATACATGTGGTCTGGTCTCTGCCTACCTCTCTAATTGCATCTCATTCTATTCTTCACCACATTCCCCTAACTGTAGCCTCCCCTGCACCACCCTACTACCCAGTCTCTATTTTTTTTTTTTTTTATTATATTGAACCATAAGTTCCCAAAATATGCCAAGCTCTTTTCTGCCTCAGAGCCTCTGATCTTGTTAGTGCTGCCTGGAGCACTTTGTCCAGATCACTGCACTTTGTATCATTCAGGTTTTAATACAAAAGTTCCTTCCTCAGAGAGGCCTTCACTAACCACCTAATTTAAAAGAGCCACCACCTGCAACAATCCCAGCCACAGAGGCAGGGGACAGGAGTTCACTGCTCTTAGCATTGCTGGGGAAGTCTGAATAACAAAATGTAAGGCAGGTGCGTGCGTGCGTGTGTGTGTGTGTGTGTGTGTGTGTGTGCGCGCGCGCGCGCGCACGGGCATACACTCACACATGCACATAACACACACACACCAGTATTTAGCAAATATCACTTTCCAGCTCCCTATGCCATTGCACAGGTCACTGAACTCTAACTATTGAAATTCTATTGTATTTGCTTCACGACAGCTTTTCTAATTCTCTGAGAACTGAGGACTCAATCCTCCAATGTCCCTAAGTACTTTGTATTCTCTAAGACCATTTACCACATTCTTATTTTTTTTTCATTCAGCAAACAAGGATCTAAGCAATAGCAGTGAACAAAATAAACATCCATTCCTCTAACAGTTCAAAGTTTACCAACAGTGACAAATTTATAAACAATTTCAACTGAATGTGGCAAGTATAAGAGAGATGTGTATATAAAATGGTGACAAAAAAGAATAAAGAGGCCGAGGTGGGCAGATTGTTTGAGCTCAGGAGTTCGAGACCAGCCTGAGCAAGAGCGAGACCCCGT
>NW_012151507.1:2636487-2638769 GCF_000956105.1 Propithecus coquereli
GATAGGTAATCTGAATGGAAAGTATTATTTTGATTTTATGGAAGAGAAAATAATTGCCCAGAAAAATTATATAAAACACAGCTCATAAGTGCTGATGCCGGGGCTGGAATAAACATTGAAAATTTTAGATTTCTAGCTCTACACCAGTTCCTTTGTACTATAACAGGCTGCTTCTTCAAAACAGGTAGATAAGCAAGGACTGGATAATCTGTGAATATTTAATAGTTAAGGAAAGGCCAATTTTATCTTCTTCATTACATACAATAAATTTTGAATTTTAACAATCTATGAGAGATATAAAACAATAATTACAGAGAAATGCTGTAGGTAAGTATAACAGTGTCTTTCATCTACAGAAAATACAGTAATTTATAACCTTTTTCTCTCAATATTCAGGGCAAAACAGGAGAAAATTTTATTAAAATTTCTAATCTATTGTTAGGCATATGTAAGTAATGTATAGAAATACTAGTTTAGAGTTTAGAAGCAACAGACATCATGGCACACTGCTAGCAGAGCATTAATTGGTAACAATTTTCTGAGGGTAATTTGGCAATGTATATCAAAAGCCTTAAAAACATGCATGGCCTCTCACCTACTTATTTCCCTTTCTAATTTATTCTAAGGAAATAATTACAAATGTCCGCAAAAATGTTAATTATGGTATTAACAGAACAAATTAATAAATGGATTAGTTAAATCAGAGTAAATGAAAGAATAAAATATACAGCTGTCCCTCTGTATCCACGGGAATTGGTTCCAGGACCCCCACAGATACTAAAATCCATGGATGCTCAAGTCCTTTATATAAAATGGCACAGCATTTGCATATAACCTGTGTATTAATACATCCTCCTATATACTTTAAATCATCTCTAGATTACTTATATAATACCAACACAATGTAGATGCTATGTAAATAGTTGTTATACTATATTTTTATTTGTATTTTTTACTGTTATATTGAGTTTTTTATTTTTTCCAAATATTTTCAATCTTCAGTTGGTTGAATCTGTGAATGTGGAACCCGTGGATACAAAGGGCTGACTGTAGTTCTTAAAACTGATCTGGAAAAATGTACAAGATATATTAAGTGGGAAAAAAATAGATTTGTAAACAATGAATACAGCAAGAACACATTTTAAAAGATATATACATGTATGTATATGTATATGAGTGTATATGTGACTAGGATATTATACTAAAATATTAATAGTGATGCTATACAGGTGGTGATATTATAGATTTTGTTTTCACTTCTATATTTTCTAATCTCCAAAAATGACTAGTGTTCCTATATTTCTACAACAGAGTAAGTAAAATATACTTATAAATACATATGAAAAGTATTTATAGCATATATATTTAACTTGTATATTTTGGAGCTATGGAAAACAAGAGATAAAATTTAAATTTACATATAGCAGAGAGTCTTAGAGCCATTATGCATGCATATGAAAATACATTTGGAAGAATAAAGAAATATGACTCACAAAAGATGAGTCAGAAGAGATAAAGAAGAGATAACAATAGCAACTTAGTTAGGCAAAGTGTCTAGTACCAGAAAATAAACGTGAAATGAGCAGTACATTTAATAGCTACAATTTCTCACATCTAATTAACAGAAAGTCTTAAAATATCAACAGCTTTTGGAAGTGAGGTAGTTTAGACAGTTTTTGCAGAAAGTGAATATGAGGTTCATTGAAATGCTAGAGATATTTCTAGAGAATAAGATACTTCAATCATATGCTATATCATCAAGAGAGGTACTAGGTGAAAATCGCTGGAGAAAAAATAATATCCGTGTAGAAACCTATGACGCACACCCACCTGGAATACACAGCTCTACTTGCCACACCTTAGAGGGTATATTATGGAAACAGAAAAAGCCAGAAAAGGGCAAATAAATTATGAAATGGTAATTATAAGGTGAGAAATTAGCAGTCTCTGATCTTCAAAGAAAGCAGAGACATAAAAGACAGAAAAATATTTTTTCAAAGGTTTTAAGACCATTACATGTTACAGATAGGATGAAAAGAAAATAGGCACCAATAGACAAAATTAATATGGCTAAAGTTTAAATAAGGCAGATCCAAGGAAAATAAACTATTTTGCTGGAATAGGAATAGGTAAAATGTATGAGATGCATTATCCCATTGCATTTAGAATAAAATCCTTCCCAAGTTCCCTTGTTCCTGGAACCATCCACTCTTGCATTACTTACGTTTTCCTCATACTGCTTGTCACCATACAAGGTGACTGACTGACTTACTTTATTTATT
>NW_012151507.1:2650024-2651918 GCF_000956105.1 Propithecus coquereli
AGTGCTTAAAAGATATGGTAATTAAGTGAATTAACTAGAAGCCTCAAACACGTGGGTAAACTAAAATCACCTGTCGGCTTATTAAAAATGCAAATACCGAGCGCCATTCCTATTCATTTAGAATTTCTGGGGGTGAAACTCAAGCAAGTCAATTCCAGACGCTCTCCAAATGATCCTGAGGGAGAGTCCTGTTTAAGAAAAAACAAAAACAAAACAAAACAAAACAATCATGGACCTAGAAGGTAATCAACCGTCTAGAAGAGAACTGGTCCAACATACACCTATTATTAAATGGCCCTTATAGGGGGCGTGGGACCGTGCTCTGCCACTCAGGAGAGCAAAGCCTCCAAGATCTAGAAGACTCAAATCAGTGTTGAGAGAGTCACATACACACCACCCCATACTCTTACTGAAGTGCGTTAGTGTGAAGCTGCGGGCTTGAAAAATGCCATGATGAACAATGAAAACATATAAAATATCCGAAATGATGTATCACCTTGGGTTATTAGACTTGATGTCTTAGCCCTAAACTTTCTGTTGTATTACTCTAGAGGCTCAGTAGCACCAAGTGGAATTCAGGGTGCTGCAAGACATAAGGAGAGCGAGGAGATTGCAGGAACCGCCCGCGGGAAGGGGGAAAGAGATAATGGGGCGAAGGTGAAAGGACCGGGGACGCCTCTGAGTGCCCATCCGCCCCAAGACTCGGGACGTCGCGTAACCAGGAGCCCGGAGCCCTTCTTCTGGCTCCCTTGGCACTTACCATGGTTTCAGGTTCTCAGCACAAGGAAACTGGTACCGTTGCAACAGGAAGACAGCACCACCACCACATTATCCGGTTACTTTGGCAACACGGCCCCGCCCACTGCCGAACACGGCGGGAGTCGCACCGCACCGCCCCTTCACGCTGTCGCCTGGGGCGACGGGACGCCGCCTTCCTCCTTCCAACACTTGAACTTCCGTTTGGTTGACAGATAACCTGGAAGTTTAAGCGAATGCGGAGCTTGGGCTTAAATATTGCTATACAGTATTTTATTTTAAAATAGGCATCTGTCCACTTTTCACGCACTGAGGCCTTACATCTTATGCTCGGTGTTACTTGAGTTTAACCGCACTGCAGAGTATGTTTACCTTTCTCGTTCGGAAAAGTATTCCGGAAGCGAAACCCTGAGTAATCGGAAGTGATTACGAGAGAGACGCTTGACGTCAGGAGGGCTTGGGCGGGCCGATTTCGGAATGGAAGAGGAGTGTGGCAAGTTTACCCAGTGACACCGAGCCAGAGATCCTGTAAAGTGAAGCCCCCTGAAGTAGCGAGAGTACAAATCGTAGAGGTAAACCCCGGAAGAGGCTTGTGTAACTAAGAGGGGATGTTGGAAAAGTACGAAAGTCGAGTTTGGAGCGACGTGGCCAGGAGCTTTGGATTTAGGTGAAGATTGTTTCCAGGAAGGCTTGTTCAGACAGGGACGGAACTTCGGTTTTGATTTCCCGGGACAGCAAAGGTTGACGTGCTTGTCGCTTCCCCGCCTGCCGCTTTCATATCTGGTACCCATTCCCCTCACTGTCCCAGCCCTTCACTTGGTATTTGCCGGCCGACACTCTGGGCTTGTACATTTCTCAGAGCAGCTTCCAAGCGCGGTTTCAGTGGTCTTTGCTTTTACGAAGGATCTTTTGTATACCTGTTTTCAGAGCAATAGACTATATAAATGAAAGAGGGTTTGTGACTGATAACGAACTTAGTCGTGGGAAACCCTGTGCTGTGTCGTATCGAGTACTAGGAGTGATTTTTTGTTGTTGTTGGTGGTGAAACCAGTTTGTCATCTAGTATACAGTTCGTCGTATTAAATATTATTGCATTAGTATCACCTTCCTTCTCATGGTCTCCGGTAAATCTGAGTGT
>NW_012151507.1:2655518-2657956 GCF_000956105.1 Propithecus coquereli
TGTACACGCTGAAGCTCCAAAGAGGTGCAGTATGCAGCATTGCCCACATTTATTTGACCAGGGAACTCTTTATCCACAGAGCCTGTAGCAAGAAGAATGTTTGGCTTCCACTTCAATAAATGTCGATCTAACACTTAAGTCCGTTGTCTGTAACATATTTTTCTAATTTAATAACTAAACTTTATTAGGTGATATTGAAGACATTTAAAAGTATCAATTTAGAATTAAAGAATGATCCCTAATTTGCTTAATTGTATTATAGCTGAATTTGCATAGGTTTCAGACAGTCTTTGCAGCTATAACCAAGTTAGGAATTAATGATTTAGTGTAGAGAAAGAAAAATTAAGCAGTTTTTAAATGAGTTAGTTATTGGATATTGAAGTGAAATTTTCTAGGCAGTGTATTAACAGATTAATGAACTTAGCATTATTCATTTTCTGTGCCAAGGACCATTACATTAGCTGATGATGCAAGATTAGGAGACAGTCCCTACCCCGAGGAGCTCCCAACAGTCTAGTCTGCAAAAGAAACAAATTATTTTCAAAATACACACGATAGTATTTGCATTATTCTGAAAGCACCAAGGGATAGGAAAAGGGTGAGGTTAAGTGATTTGTCTGAGGTCACACAATGCATGATAGTAGATATTTAAGTTATTTTGATTCAGAGTCTGGTGTTCTTCCCACTACCCTATCCTGCTGATTTATAGTACATATCTTTGTAGATTTACAGTTTTATGAATAAAGGAGAAATATTTGTTCAATGACAGATCGTAAAATATTCTTTTTGCCTCCATGTTCTAGAGCAGGGGTTGGCAATTGTGGCCCTTGGGCATCCTGAGAATATTTGCAATCAGTTTGATGATAGGGAACACTAGCTTTGAATCACACTTAAGCCAAATATTATCCTGAATAAAAAAGAATTCTGTTCCTCTCATTACTAGACCTATGTTACAAAAAAAAAAAAAAACCCTGTATTCATTATTATAGTTTGAATTTCATCAGTAACAATTTTTTCCTCTTTTTATATAAATACCTGTATAGTATTCTCAATTTTACCTTTTTGTCCACAAAGCCTAAAGTATTTGGTATCTGGCCCTTTGCAGAAAAAGTTTGGCCAGCCCCTGTTAGACTAAGTGACCTTATATGTTGTTTCCTTACATTCCACCAATATTAATTTACTAATAAGTGGTCACAGGTGGAAGTAATAATGATGAATAATTTAGGATTGTTTTGTTGGTTCCCTTCAAAGAGTGGGGAAGAATAAGGTTTGATGTTTTGCTTTATCTGGTACCAGAAATCTTTGTCTTCCCACTTGAGAGAAGGGAATTGCTCATGAATGTGTCCTGGGTTGTGCCTGGTGCATATGTAATAAAGGTTTCTACGTGTGTCACAAGGAAAAATAGAATTATGAAAGATAAGTTACCAGTTGAGAAAATGTTAAGCCCTTGCTCCCACGGCCTGCTTGCCCATGCACATTAGCTAGAATCATAGTTATTACTGAGAGGGAGCTGCCGTATGATATGTAATACAACTTTGGTATTTATAAATACTTGAGTAAGTAGAACAGCTTAAGTAAAGTTAAGAGCAAATTGAGGTTGAAACAAGTTGGTTGAATTTCTTGATTGGAATTTTATGGGGTATTCTGTTTGAAAAGAAATTTCTGGTAAATACCCATGACTTTTTTGCCTTTTAGGTTTAGCATCAACCATTTCGTGATTTGTTCTTGAGTCTCCATTAGTTAAAATTCCAACTCAGAAAAGTTATGACTTGCCTAGAAATCCTATCTGAGCATGATGGAAGTATCACACTTGTTCCCTCAGCCTCAGTGCGCCTGCAGCGTGGCTCTAGTGTGTCTTTTGTTGTTGATGTTTTTCATTAATCTGTACTTATATGTGATTCTATGTTACTTCTTAAATGCCAGAATGTCTTACTGACAAAATGAATTTACGTTAGATAAAGATAAACAAACTTAAAATCAGATTTTAAGAACGTGGGAACAGTCCTTTATTTTTAAAACAATTCAGTGGAGACTTTCCTTGTGAGTGCTACCATGCTATAGTGTGTTTTAACTAATATACCAAACCCTTTATGTCACTTTCTAGAGTATTCCTTTGCTTATCTTTTTGAAAGTAGAGTCACTCCCGAGGCCCAAAGAGTGTTTTAGTTTACATTTCGTATAGAAATGACACTATTTTAGTCTAATGTGAAATGTTTTCTGAAATAGAACACATTAATTGTACCCAAGATGTATTTCCACCTCTTGTCTAATGCAACTCAGAATTCCTAGAACGTTGCTACATACATAGGAAAAATTGGGAAAAAAAAAATCTGTTAAATGAAAAATAGTCCTATAGTCTTGTGATACAACTTTAAGACTAGCATAAGAGAAAAAAGTCAGAATTATTTTTATGACATAAATAAACTTTATTTCTCCCC
>NW_012151507.1:2658006-2660713 GCF_000956105.1 Propithecus coquereli
TTAAAAGTTTAGAAACCAAAGGTAAGTGTTCTTCTTTTGATGATAATTGTTTTAAAACATGAAATTTATGATACTAATGTTTGAGCCAGGTAACTAAACCTTATAGATTCCCAGAGAATCATTTTTATTTCAATCACTTCATACTTATTTTGTAGTGCATTGTTTGTATTTCAGTACTTCAGATATACAAGCGAATATTTGCATCGTTAGTATTAGGTGACTACTCTTAAAAATTTACTGTAAAAACAAAGTTTTACAGCTGTATTCCCTATGCACTAGATTAAGATTTAAATAAACAAGAATATATATTTTTAAAGATTTAAGTAGATGGACAAACAACTAGCAGTTATCAAAGACCTCCTGTTGTATTAGTTTGCTAAGGTTGCTGTAACAAATTACCACAAACTGCATAGCTTAAACAACAAAAATTTATTGTCTCACAGTTCTGGAGGCTAGAAGTCCAAGATCGAAATGTCAGCAAGGCCATGCTCCCTCTGAAGGCATTAGGGAAAGATCTGTTCCGGGCCTTTCTCCTAGCTTCTGGTGATTTGCTGGCAATCTTTGGTGCTCTTTGGCATGTAGACATACCACCATGATCTTTGCCTTCCTGTTCACCTGGTATTCTCCCGATGTGCATGTTTCTGTGACCAAATTTCCCATTTTTATAAGATAGCAGTCATACTGGATAAAGAACCCACTCTACTTTTATATAATTTCATCTCAACTTATTATATCTGCAGTGATCCTAGTTCCAAATAAGATCTCATTCTGAGGAACTAGGGGTTAGGACTTCAACATATAAATATTTGAGAGATACAGTTCAATCCATAACACTTGCTAAATACAATAGACACTTTTTAGCCCTGCCTTGCTTGCCTCTCTGTAATATTTAATACTGTTGATCATTCTCTACCTTTTGAAATACTTTCTTTCCATGACTTCCATGACATCACTTTTATTTTCAACCTACTCTGTAGCCCTTCACTGTCCAATGCAATAGTCACATATGGCTATTTGAATTAAATTAAGATTTTTTAAAAATTAAAAATTCAGTTCCTCAGTTACACTAGCCACACTTCAAATACTCAATAGCCAAATGGGGCTAGTGGCTATCATATTTCTGTCATCGCAGAAAATTCTGTTGGACAGCACTGCTCTAGTTATATCTTCTGTGTTTCTTCAGCCTCCTTTCCTCTGGTTTATCTTTTAAATGTCAGTGTTTTTCAGCCTTCTTTCTCTTCTCAGGACTTCGGAATTATCTATAGGAATAACTTCCAAATCTGTCTAGAGCCCTGATCTCTTCCCTTATGATTCAGACCCTTATAACCTACTGTCTACTGGCCATCTTCATTTAGATACAGGCAACAGTTTTAACATGTCCCAAAGTGAACTCCTCCTGACCCAGCTTATTCTTTGGCTGCAGTGAGTTCTGCAGGCTGGGACCATCAGTGAGAGATGGGAAACTATTTTCTGGAAGCCAGCTTTGCAGCAAGCAGACCTCCAGCAGCAAACTTAACTTTAGAGTGGGGTTTGTAACATATGTAGGAAACAAGGAAGAAAGATCATGGCAATAAATATTTAATTGAATTTCATTCAGCTATGTTCAGCAGCGTTCCATAAGTCACCAGAAGATTTTTGTAGTATTAGAATAAGCAAATCAGAGATTGTAGTGGAAGCAATAAACTAGGAAGTAATGGGAAATAAGAGCAATTAAATGATATCTAATGTGAAAGCAACTAGCATGGTGCTTGGCAAAAAGCAAAAACTAAACTTTATGATTACTGATTAAAAGTTAGTTATTGTAAGACCTCTGTAAAAGTAATTCTTTTTTATTATTATTGTTTGTGATGAGGTTGGAGTTATAAAGCACTTTACAAACATTATTTCATTTGATCTTAATTATCCAGTAAGGAAGATAATCCAACTATTAGCCTTATTCCTACTTAATATGTTATCTACTGTTAGTGAACAAAAGTTGCTTGTATTGCATGGTCTGAGAAAAAATGTACTTAACATGATTTACATTTGTCAGTTGTACTTCCTGTAGTTACCTCAGGAGAAAAATAGTTACCTACTTCCTGTAGTTGCCTCAGGAGAAAAGCACAATTGTTTATTTTAGCAATAGAACTTCCTCTCGGAGGACATTTGAGCAATACTCTCATCAAAAGAGGAATGTATCATTGCTACTATACTGATTTCTAAAGGGGAGACATACAATAGATAGTAACAATTAGAAAATTAAAATTAAAATCCAAAACTTTTGGGGGGCATAAGATTAAAGTCAGTTTAGTAAAATAGACCAAATAGGTCTGAGGCATTTAAATATTCATAATTCCAAAAAATAGTCTAACTTCAATGCTAGTTCTGTAGAATAATAGGTATTAAGGATTTCAGGAGCAGACAAATTTGGGAAATCCTGGATTAAAAGAGAAGTTAGGCTGGGTGTGGTGGCTCACACCTGTAATTCTAGCACTCTGGGAGGCAGTGGGAGGATGGCTTGAGCTCAGGAGTTTGAGACCAGCCTGAGCAAGAGCAAGACCCTGTCTCTACTTAAAATTGAAAAACTTAGCCAGGCATGGTGGCACGTGCCTGTAGTCCCAGCTACTCAGGAGGCTGAGGCAGGTGGATCCCTTGAGCCCAGGAGTTTAAGGTTGCTGTGAACTAGGCTGTGAGCTAGGCTGATGCCACTGCACTCTAGCCTGGGCAA
>NW_012151507.1:2664768-2666322 GCF_000956105.1 Propithecus coquereli
CAGAATGCCTGGCTTACATTAGGCATTCATGTCTGTTGCCTGTGACTGTTCAAAGTTCATTGTTATAACCATTGTTACTGACCTGTATGCCCATCCTTTATTATCCCTTCCGTTGTTGTTATTTATTTTTTATTAATCAGATATATATTGAGTACTGCAAATAAGGCACTTTATTGGGAATGTAGTATACCTAAAATAAGTTGAAAGCCACTAGAGGGAATAAGACATCAATAAAATACCTTGAGTATGATATGGTGAAAGTGATGTCTAAGGAAGTTTAATCTAACCCAGTGTAGTTTGACTTGTACAAGCAGGACTTAAACACTTAAGCCTAAGAATAGGATTGAATCTTTTCCTAATCAATTCTCCAGTGCAACATGTATGATGCTTTCTCTTACCCCTGTGCAAAGCATTCTTTACCAAGAGTTCACAAAAAGAGATGAATCTATTTTGTGGTAGATGGTTTTAAATATGCACAGATATAGCCGATATTTAATTTTATATTTAACTAACATTATTGAGTGTCTATAGCATACCAGGCACCTGATCATATTACATTCTTTCTTACTATATCTCTGTAGCATAGTTGTTAACCATCTCTGTTTGACATATTAGGAAATAGAGATTCATAAAGGATTAAATGTATTTATCCAGGGTTATACTAGGAAGTAGAAGTCAGAACCAAATACTCTGAATCCAAATCTTTTGCATAGTCCACCAAGAGAGAAGCCATTTACTTGAAGAAAGTTTGAACATGTAAAACTGTCCATCTTTTGTAGACATGATTGTTTTAAAAATCAGTTTTTACTCTGAATTTTTTCCTCTTTTTAATTTTTTTTAGTGCCAGTAATTCTAAATGTAGGGTATAACATGTCTTGACATGTTCTTGGCATTTCTTTTTGGTAAATAGTTTATGTTTTGTTTTCCCTTTGTTAGTGACCCTTACTTCAACCCCAATCCGAGGAGCAGGAGATGGAATGGAAACTGAGGAACCATCTAAATCTGTTGAAGTCTTCTCTAGAGTCCAGTCCAGAAAACATCATATCCCTCAGAGTCCATGGAAGAAAGCTGTTCCATCAGAGAGCCCAGGAGTTCTTCAGTTAGGGGAAATTCTCACTGAAAAGGCAGTGGAAGTCGAAGCTGTAAGAATATTAGTTCCCAAAGCTGCTATAACTCATGATATCCCCAAGAAAAATGCAAAGGTTAAGTCTCTGGGACATCATAAAGGAGAATTTCATGGTCAGTCAGAGGGAATTACAGAACCTACTAAAGAACTCTCAGAGGTAAAGAATATGTTGGAAAAGCTCAAGAACTCTGAAAGAAAGTTGCTACAGGACAAAGAAGGTCTTTCAAACCAACTCCGAGTACAGACAGAGGTAAGAACAGCCTTAATAAGTTTAATGAGAACTACTCTTTACAGCTAAACCTTCTAAATCTGATGTTAGAAAACTATATTTCTTCAGGGGAATGTCATTCATCATAGCTTGTCATTTCTTTAAAATGCTTACTCTTAAATATCTCATTCTCAGAGCTCTAGAGAGAGTTTATATTGGG
>NW_012151507.1:2667006-2669069 GCF_000956105.1 Propithecus coquereli
GGCATGTGCCACCACTCCTGGCTAATTTTTTAATTTTTTGTAGAGATAGGGTCTCACTGTGTTGCCCAAGCTGGTCTCAAACTCCTGGCCTCAAGTGATCCTCCTACCTCAGCCTCCCAAAGTACTGCGATTACAGGTGTGAGCCACCACGCCTAGCCTATACATGTGTTTGCTAAATGCAAGTCTTCATAGGTGACACCATGGTTAGTGGTTCTTGTCTAAATATATTTTTAAATAATCAATTTCTAATTACAAAAGTAGTATGTGTTTATTTGTAAACATTTTAGAAAATGCAGAAACACACAATGAATATCATACGACTTATACCATCCTGATATAACTGCATAACTATACATGAGTTCATTTTGTCTTATAACTTTTTTTCTAGTCATTAATGTTTTCCCATGGCACAGAATATTCTATTACAATACCACTATTAATTGCAATAGTGTTCTTCAATGGTTCCACCATATACCAATACCTGTTATTGGACATTTCTTTTAATTTTTTGCTCTTTTCAGTAACAATGTAAAAAACGTATTTATAGATATCCCAGACTACTTCCTTTGCTTAATTTCTTACAACTAAATTCCTAGGACACAAAGAGATTAATTTATGTATGTTAAATAACAAACCACATAAAATATTCTCTTTTTTTTTTTAGCAAAATGTATTTTAGTTTTCCGGCTTTTTTTCCTTTAAAGTGTTGACTGGAAGCAGTGTGTTATTTTCATGATAATGATTTCTACTCTTACTGCAAGAGGCTCAGTTTATAACCACATGAACAGTAGATATATAGAGAGAGGTAGATATGATTTATATAGATTATGAAAGTTAAATATTTAATCTCACTTTTTGACATAAACTTTAAATAGTAGAGATCCGAACTGCACAGAAACACAATTTCTCTTTCATTAATTTTGTTATGTTAAAGTCAGTGATATTACTTTGAGCTTGTTATATTGGTTATGTTTTCTTCTAGGTAAATCGTGAGTTAAAAAAGTTGCTGGTGGCTTCTGTCGGGGATGATCTTCAGTATCACTTTGAACGTCTAGCCCGTGAGAAAAATCAGCTTATTTTAGAAAATGAAGTGCTAGGTCGAAACACAGCTCAGCTTTCCGAACAGTTAGAACGTATATCAATACAGTGTGATGTATGGCGAAGTAAATTCCTCGCAAGCAGGTATTTTCTATTGTAAATAGTATTTCATTTCTTAGTTTGTGCTCTGTTTATCAGGTTTTTGACCTATAATACAAGAAAATAGATTGGAATGTAAAAATTTCTGACTAATATTGTCAAAGTACTTCATACAGTATTTAGGATGTGGACTTTTCCCTCCTTTGGCTGGTCACATAATCTCCCTAAATGGAGAAGTGTTATAAAGATCCTCCCTTATTCCTGAATTCTAGGTTACTACTCTATAGTAGAAATCACTCCTACTACCATGTTTAAGACAAAAGCAAAACCATAAACTCAGACATCTATTAAATATTAAATTAACAAAAGGCCAAACTAAATTATTTTTGTTCACTTTCTATCTGGAGAAATCAAATATCATTCCTACTCCGTAAGACAATATTATTTATTTTTTACACTCTGTTCTCATAGCTCTTTTAACTAATAAAACTTCACCACCTTTTTCTCTCCATACACAAATAGAAAATTATAACATTTTTATGACATATTGGATGAAGCTGTTCCCCAACAGAGATGAAATCCTCAGGGTCCTAGTCCAGGCCTCTGAACATACTGGTGGTTGGGAAACTCTGCTATATATTATTATTCTTTGTCTATTTATCTCTTCCATCACCTCAGCTTTGAGTTACTGGAGAACAGGATCTGGATGTTATCCATCTGTGTATTTCCAGTGCTTAGCAAAGTACTTCACACATAATATGTTTAATAACTGTTGATTTAAATTGAATCATCTAGAGATTTCTCACAAAACACCAAAGGTTTCCAGGCTGTACTTTAAGAACCACCAATTGTGATAAGTAAATTTTTAGGAAAGTGTTTCTTCATGTCTTAGAATCAACAATACTTTCTATTAGTTGATTACTCTC
>NW_012151507.1:2669949-2672185 GCF_000956105.1 Propithecus coquereli
AATTAATATTGACAATTTAATTCTAAAAATGATCACATGAATAGAAGTCAATAACTTTTGTTTTTCTGTTTATGTTTACCTTTAAATTATACTTAAACCTGATAAGTCAAGAAAAACACTTTACCCTTTATTTTTCAAGTTTTCACATTACTTTTTACATTACTAATTTTCAAATTTTTATATTACCTTTTCATTGAAAAAAAACACAAAACAATTAAAAATAACAAATTTTTCATTAAATTAGAAAGGATCATTTTGTTTTCAAAGTTTTTATTCCATTTTCATAATAAAAAACCATGACTCCAAGGAAAAATTGTTTCCTAGGAATCAATGTGTTAATGTACATAGTATTCATTGGGTCATTTTTCATCCTATACCTCTTTCCCATCCTCCTACCCTACCAAGTCTCCAGTGTCTGAGTCTCCAGTGTCTATTATTCTATTCTCTATGTCCATATGTACTCATTATTTTACTCCCACTTGTAAGTGAGAACATGTGGTATTTAACTTTCTGTGTCCAGTTGTTTCACTTAAGATAATGGTCTCCATCCATGTTGCTACAATAGACATGATTTCATTCTTTTTTATAGCTGAGTAATATTCTACGGGGTGTGTGTGTGTGTGTGTGTGTGTGTGTGTGTACACCACATTTGTCCAGTCATCAGTTGATTGACACACATGTTGATTCTGTAGCTTTGCTATTGTGAATAATGCTGCAATAAACATACAAGTACAGGTGGTATCTTTTTTATAGAATGATTCCTTTTTCTTTGGGTAAGTACCCAGTAGTGAGATTGCTGGGTCAGATGGTAGTCCTATTTTTAGTTCTTTGAGAAACCTCCATATTGTTTTACATAGAGGTTGTACTAATTTACATTCCTACCAACAGTGCATAAGTGTTCCATTTTCTCTCCTCGCCAACATCTGTTTTTTGACTTTTTGACAATGCCCGTTCTGACTGTTGTAAGATGGTGTCTCATTGTGGTTTTAATTTGCATTTCTCTGATGTTTAGTGATGCCGAGCATTTTTTCATGTTTGTTCGCTATTCATATGTCTTCTTTTGAAAAATGTTCATATCCTTTGCTCACCTTTAGTGAGGTTATTTTTTTTTTCTTGTTGAGTTGTTTGAGTTCCTTGTAGATTCTAGACATTAGCCTTGCGGTTCCCAATCCCCCCAGGCCAAGGACCGGTACCAGTCTGTGGCCTGTTAGGAACCAGACTGCACAACAAGAAGTGACCGGTGGGTGAGCAAGCAAAGCTTCATCTGTATTGATAGCCACTCCCCATCACTCGCATCACTCCCTGAGCTCCGCCTCTCCCCTTGCCGCCACCTCCCCAATCCTCCACCCCTGGTCCCTGGAAAAATTGTCTTCCATGAAACCCGTCCCTGGTGCCAAAAAGGTTGGGGATTGCTGCATTAGCCCTTTATAGGTTGCATAGTTTACAAATATTTTTCTCCCATTATGCAGATTGTGTGTTTACTCTGTTGATTATTTCTGTTGCTGTACAGAAGCTTTTTAGTTTAATTAGGTCCCATTTGTCTATTTTTATTTATGTCGCATTTGCTTTTGGGGTCTTAATCATAAAGGCCAATATCCAGACTTTCTATATTAATATTTTTCTTAAGACAAAGAGATAATTGAATGTAGGAAAATTTTTGTTTTCCTCTTTAAATTTTTCCATATTTAAAAACACTTAATTTTTTTCTTTCAAAATTTGATCAATCTAGAGTAAGATTGAGGTGCATTCCAAAAGTCACTACATGGGAAAGTTAAATAACTTTTACCTTTATCAGTTTGTAAATGAATATTTTAACTGAATCTTCTTAATGAACTCTAGGTTCATAAACATTTTTAATGTTCTTTAGTGAAAAGTTAAAAACTGAGAAGTAATTTGACTGTGTTAAGTCTTTGTTAGCTTTCGAAAGTGACAGCCACAAAGTAATATTTAACTTCTTTATATTATCCTGTGTTATCCACAGAATTTATACGTAGGATTTTAATCTTTTTCAGGGTAATGGCAGATGAGCTAACCAACTCCAGAGCAGCTTTGCAGCGTCAGACCCGTGATGCACACGGCGCCATACAAGATCTCTTGAGTGAACGGGAGCAGTTTCGTCAGGAAATGATAGCTACCCAGAAGTATGGTACTTGTTTATATTCTGAACTCCTCTGCTTTCTCCTGCAGCTTTCGTTATTGTGATAGTTTTTTTAGTGTGTCTACATTTGATAACTTA
>NW_012151507.1:2685465-2686686 GCF_000956105.1 Propithecus coquereli
AAAAGTGATCAAAGACTTTGAAATAGCATTTTAATAGAAGAATGAAGGCAGAATACTGATTCTAAGCAGTTGAATGAGAGATTAAGAAAGGGAGGTAGTGAGTACTTTTTGATTAAGGAAAAAAATTGACAGCACTTAAGGTAGAATTGATATAACCTTCTTTTCTTCTATGTTTTCACACTTTCTTATCAATATCTATAAAACATGAATTTCATCATTTTTTAACAGGTAACCATAATTAGACATCATTATTAAATTTACAGCTCTTTAAGAAAAGAGATAAGTTCTCAATCGAATTCAGATGTTTATTTTTTATGTAGTTCTATATTAAATGGAACTTTATAGGTAGTTATACATCAATGCAACCATGGGCTTTTATAGTCCATACTGCATACATCTGATATTACCTCTTATTTTCCTTAGGTTCTACGCATTTTGGATCCGGTTACTTGTACAGAGAGCTCATCTGATAGTGCATTTTTTGAGTCTTCACCAGCCACCTTACTTGCTACAAAGAAAAATATTGGACGATTTCACCCCTATACTAGATATGAAAATATAACCTTCAATTGCTGTAATCACTGCCAGGGAGAACTTATTGCCCTTTAACATTCAATATGTTGGAGGCATGGTACAGGTACTTGCTTATTACCCAAGAGTCATTATTATTTTAGAGCTGGAGTTCTTATAACTCTAAAAGTAATATCACTTCCTATTTATATAATGTATATGCCCAAAGATGTTTTATGTATTAAACTCCAGATTACCCTTTCTTAATAAATATCTCAGGGTAAGAAAAGAATGAAATTTTTTAGATATATTTAAAATTAGAGAATACTTTCCAAGCAATACACAATGCTTTTCCTAAAGGACTTTAAAAGAAAAAGATTCTTTAACTTTCTTTTAGGCCCTAAATTATTATTTCTCTTACTGGATGTTTTATATGAATAGGTTTAATTATGATACGCTAAAACAAGGATAGGCAAACTACAAATATGGCCACACTCATTCATTTAGTATTGTCTAAGCTGTTTTTGTACTACAACAGCAGAGTTGAGTAGATGCAGCAGGCCTTGTATAGCCTGCAAAGCCTGAAATATTTACTGTCTAGTCCTTTACAGGAAAAATTTTCTGACCTCTGCTCTAAAGTAATAGTAGATAGGGGCTATGGGAGGGTCCTTTCCCTTTATAGTAATATTTTGAGCTACAAAAGAGGCTCAC
>NW_012151507.1:2686736-2688636 GCF_000956105.1 Propithecus coquereli
TCAATATATTATAATTTCTCAATAAATGGTAGCTATCATTTTTACTATTATTTCCTTCATGCCTCTAATCTTGTTGAGTTTACAGATCTTATCAGTTCCTTCCAATTTATCCCCTCTCCCATGTACAAACACATGACCTCCAGCCTAGACTATTGTAATAGCCCCCGCAGTAATATCCCTGCCTTGCTTCTTGTCTGCCTCCAGGCCATCCTTTACTGCTACAGAATTGTTTCAAATATGCCATTACAATCATCAAACAGCTCCCAGTCTCCCTCATTATTGAATCTGAATTTTTTCACATTGTATAGAAGGCTTTCATAACCTTTTTTCCCTCTCCCCTTTCCAGGATCATTCCTCAGTTGCCTACCCCCCTGCACTCTACATTCCAGCAGTGTTAACCATTTCTTATTCCACACAGATGCCCTTGTATCTCATGCTTCTGAACATATTTTTTCTTCTGTCTAGGTTGCCTTCTCAGCACCTTTCTTGTTGCCCAGCCACCTTTAAGAATCAGCCTTCCCAGAATCTCACTGGCAAACTGAGATGTCCCTAATCCAGCATGCCAATTGCACTTAGTACACATGTCTGTTAAAACTCTTTATTATATCAAATTGTAATTGTTCGATTCTCTCTCTCCCAACTATAAACTCCTTAAGACCTGGGGACTGTGTTTATTTATGTTTCCTCAAGGTCTGGCACAATCCTTTGCACATTGTAGGTGCTCAGCTATTTACTGAATGAATCATTACCTAAAATTAAACTCATCATCTTTATCTAAAACTTTGTTTCTCATTTTCGATTATCTTTGTTGGGAAATTGTGTCACCGTCTGCTCAGTTGCTGCCAGTAGTATTTGCTGTAGTTAACCACTCTTTCCTGAAATACTCTCTTCCTTTGGATTATGTAACCCTATACCTTACTGGCTTTTCTCTTTTCTATGACCATTCTATTTCACTATGCGATGTTGAGTATCCAGGCTTGGCCCGGATCCCCTTCGTCTCCCAATCCTTTATCCACCACATTCAGTTAACAAAACTGACAGCGCTTCTTCCTTAGTGTCTCTCTCTCTCTTTTTTTCTTTTTTTTTTTTTGAGACAAGGTCTTATTCTGTCACCCTGGCAGTGGCATCATCATAGCTCACCACAACCTCAAACTCCTGGGCTCAAATGATCCTCCTGCCTCAGCCTCCCAAGTAGCTGGGACTACAGGTGTGCACTTTCACGCCTGGCTAATTTTTCTGTTTTTTCTAGAGATGAGTCCTCACTATGTTGCTCAGGCTGATCTCAAACTCATGGCCTCAAGCGATCCTCCCACCTCAGCCTCCCAAAGTGCTAGGATTATAGGCATGAGGCACTATGCATAGCCTTCTTAGTGTCTCTTGAACCTTTCAGTCCCATTGCTTCAAAGTGCTATCATTCTCAGCTAGACTATTACAGTAACCTTCCTTTCTCTATCCTTCTCATGTCTGCTTTAATGCATACCGCTTCCACCATCCTATACACTGTGTATAGAATAATCTGTCTGAAAAGCACCCTGCTTAAAATCCTTCCCCATCACCTTCAAGCTGAAATGCCAAAGCCTTTCTATCCATACTACTGTCTCAGTCTCTTTCTATTGAATTCCCTTATTATTTTATTTCTCTCTGTAAAGACTCATAATAAAATTTATAAAGTATTTGAGAATTTTTATTTCCATTCTAAATTTATAAGCAACTTCAAAGTAAGCTATTTATCTTTACTTTTTCTCTAACACCTAACCAAGTTCCATAAAAATAGGATCTCAAAAGCTAAATTGAAAAATAGAGTCTACTTGAAAAATAAAGGTCCTACAGTAAAATGATGTCTCTTAAATTATGCCAGGACATTCTTTTTTTTTTTTTTTTTTTTTTGAGACAGAGTCTC
>NW_012151507.1:2688686-2691377 GCF_000956105.1 Propithecus coquereli
TCTTATCAGTAATCGAAGATCCCTCTTTAAGAAACATAAAAAGTAAATTAAACCCAAAGTAAGCAGAAGGAAAAAAGTAATAAAGATGAGAGCAAAAAGAAATTTAACAGAAAAGCTGAATACCAGTTATTTGGAACGATAAACTTAAGAAACCTCCAGCCAGTCTAATTAGGGGAAACAAAGGAGGAGATACACATTACCAGTATCAGGAATGGGGTGGGAGAGGACACTGCAGACTCTATTCACATAAAAAAGATAACACAGAAATGTTAGGAACAACTCTATGTCAATAACTTCAGTAATTTAGATGAAACAGACAAACTCTTTGAAAGACAAGCTACCAAAGGTTACTCAAGAATAGATAGATAACTTGAATAGCCCTACATTTAAAACAATTGAATTTGTAATTAAAACCTTCCAGTAAAGGAAATTTTAGGCCTAGATGGATTCACTGGTGAATACTGGTAAACATGTAAGGAAGAATTAAAATCAAACTTACACAAATTTTTTGAGAAAACGGAATAGAAGGAAACAATTTCCAACTCATTTTATGAGGCCAGCATTATCTTGATACCAAAACCAGAGACATGACAAGAAAACCACAGACCAATACCTCTAATGAACACAGATGCAAAAATCTTTAACAGAATTTTAGTGAATCAAATCCAACAATATAGAAAAAGGTTTATATATTATGATCCAGGAGGGTTGGTCCCAAGAATTGTAGGTTGATTTAGCATTCAAAAATTAATTAATTTAACTCACCAAAAAAGAAAACTAATATGAATAGCTCAATAGTTGCACAAATCAAATCAATAGTTCTTATACACTAAAATATGAGAACAAAAAAAGTACTGTTTCTTAAATGATTTTCAGATAACAATTTAGTAGAGTAACATATGCCTTCTGTACACTAACTTATTTGACCAGACTTCCTAATTTATTGAACTCTGAGAGAGAAAGATACAGGAAAAAGATATTATACGATTTCAGAAATATGTTTCTCATTTGTTTCCTATCACTGATTTTTATATTTCATCCTTTTCCTAATGTTCAGTGTTCATGTGTGTTCTATGCAGATTACTGGAGGAGCTCTTAGTCTCCTTGCAGTGGGGAAGACAGCAAACTTACTCCCCTAGTGCACAACCCCATAGCACAGCAGAACTAGCGTTAACAAATCACAAGTTGGCAAAAGCAGTAAATTCTCATCTTCTGGGAAATGTTGGCATTAGCAGTCAAAAAAAGATTCCATCAACAGTTGAATTCTGCAGCACCCCAGCTGAGAAAATGGCTGAAAAGGTAAAATATTTTCTCTTTTGTAACCTGTGAAATTTCTAGGACTATCCTCTTACTGAAAAGTGACAAGTTATGATAGAAAGTGCTTGGCATTAGAAGTTGGAAAATGTGAGATCTAAGCTTGATTCTCATGGTAATGAGTTTGTGATCTTGGAGAAAATGAAAGCTCTTCTGCTTTAATTTTCTCTAACATTACTGTTCTATTTTTAATAAGAAAAAAATGTAATTATTTTGAAAGAGATCCCATTTTTTAGCTACTGAATCATTGGTAATCCTTTTCTTGAGTTCATTATGATATAAAAACCACTCTGTAGAATTTTTAATTTCGTGATCATTAGTAGGTTAGATGACTTCTGATCTAAGAAATTGTTTAATTTCCACATATAGATGGGAATGTGCCAAATACTGCAGAATCAAATAATGTAGACCTACAGTCCTGGATGAATTCAGGGTCCATGCGGATCACCTGTCAGATACTGTGATCTCTCAATTCTGTGGCAACAACCATGTTTGCCTCCATTAAAATTTCAGCACCCAACTCCCATGTCCCCTTTTGGGCCTTGTCATTTACCAGAACTCTTCTAATATTAAAATTTTCAATTCAGCATCTCTCTCTGTGTTCCTTGATCTCAGCTTTTCTTTCTAGCTCTAGTTCTTTCATTCTGACTCGTCGGTTCTTTGATTTTATCATTATTTTTAGTCCCTTGATCCCTATATTTTTTTCTTTGTCTGATCAGCTCACTGTCCTGGTTTCTCTTCCTGTCCTAGCTTGCCTAGACTCCATTTGTAAGTGCCTTACTCCCTTATCCTCCTCCTCAAGTACCCTGAAAAGCCCACTCCAGTGTCAGTTCAATGTTTGCCACCTTTGTTTCAATACCCATCAAACTATTACTTCACATTCAGCAGATGACTTTGGTTCCTAATTCACAGAAAAAACAGAGGCCACAGGAAGAAAACTGCCTGAAGGTCCCACTTGATATCTAGAAGCCTACCTATATGGTAACCAGCCTTACCTACATTTCTTTCAGAGGAAAAGGTGTCTTTCTTCTCCGATGCATAGCTCCCCCCTAGACTCAGGCTTCCCCCGTAACAGTTACTCCATCTCTCTATTGGCTTTCCTTTTGTCTTAAGAACACGTCCCAGTATCATTCATCTAAGAAAGAAAAATCTTTCCTCTATCTTAAGATCTCTGGATATGGCCTTATCACCTTCCATTCACATCCAAGAATGTCGGACGAGTTGTTCATACTTGTTTTTACTTACATACCATTCATTCCTCAATTCCTACCATCGCTTAAACCTATAGAAGACTTCCTGCTCCACTGTTACTGTATTGAGAGCATTCCTTCCTGTAAACTCCCTTGACTTCTGTGACTTTACTCTTTCTTGGCCCTC
>NW_012151507.1:2703637-2706441 GCF_000956105.1 Propithecus coquereli
AAAAAAAAAAAAAAAAAAGAAAGAAAACAGAACGCTAAAATCAGAAATGAAAGTGGTGACATTATTACCAACCTCTCAAAAATAAAGGAAAATTGTACACCAACAAACTAGATAACCTAGACAAAAATGGACAAATTCTTAGAAAGACACATATTCCCAAAACTAACTCAAGGAGAAATAGAAAATCTGAATAGACCTATATAATAAGTGAGGAAATTAAATCAGTAAGCAAAAACTTAACACCAAGAGTGAATCCTAATTTAAACTATGGACTTTGCGTCATGATGTATCAGTGCAGGTTGATCAATTCTAACAAATGTACCACTTTGGTACAGGATGTTGATAGAGGGAAAGGTTCTGGAAAGGCAAGGGGTATATGGGAACTCTGTACTTTCTGCTCAATTTTTCTGTGAACCTACTCCAAAAAACTGCTCTAAAAAATAATGTCTATTAAAAACCAAAACATCTAGAAAATCTAGGACCAGACATGTTCACTGGTGAATTCTACCAGGCATTTAAAGGGAAATTAATACCAATCATTCTCACTCTCTTCCAAAAAAATAGAAGAGGAGGAAACAAGTAAACACTTCCTAATTCATCCATTATCAAAGCTAGACAAAGACACCACAAGAAAAGGATACTGCACACCAATATCTTTTACAAATGGGGGAAAAAAAAAAAACCTCCACAAAATAGTAGCAAACCAAATGCAATAGCATATTAAAGGGATTATACACCATGGCCAAGTGGGATTTATCCCAGGAATGCAAGGGTGGTTCAACATAAGAAAATCAATCAACATAATATACCACATTAGTAGAACAAAGGGGAAAACCTACATGATTATTTTACTTGCCACAGAAAGAGCATATGACAAAATCTACTACCCTTTCATGATTAAAAACACTCATAAAAATAGGAATAAGAGTAGAACAGAGGAATAGAAATAGAACTTCTTCAACTTCATAAAGGGCATTTATGACAAACCCATACCTAACATTATATTCAATTGTGAAAGAATAAAAGCTTTCCTCTTAAGATCAGGAACCAGACAGGGATGCCCATTTTCACCACTGCTATTCAACATTATACTGGAAGTTGTAGCCAGAGTAATTGTGAATAAAAAGGAAAGGTATCTGATTTGGGAAGCAAGAAATAAAACTAGCCCTATTCATAGTGACATGATAATATTTAGAGAAAATTCCAAACAATACACCGAAAAAAAAAAACCTATTAGCACTAATAAATTCGGCAAAGTTGGAGGGTACAAGATCAATGTACAAAAATCATTTGTATTTCTCTATAACCCCAAAAGAAAATTAAGAATTCTATTTACAATAAGCATCGAAAAGAATAAAATGTTGAATAAATTTAACCAAGGAAGTGAAAGACTTGTACATTGAAAACTGCAAAATAATCCTGCACTAAGATATCCTGTGTTCATGTATTGGAGGACTTTATTATTAAGATGGCAATATTACCTAAAGCAATCTACAGATTCAATGCAAGCCCTATCAAAATCCCAACAGCCTTTTTCGCAAAAATGGAAAAGCGGATTGTTAATTTCATACGGAATTGTAAAGGCCCTGAATAGCCAAATCAATGTTGAGTGAGAACAAAGTTGGAGGACTCACACTTCCCAATTTCAAAACTTACTAGAAACTATGATGAGCTAAACTGGCATAAGGGTAGACATATAGATAAATAGAATAGAGTTGAGGTTTGAGAAATAAGCCCATACATCTATGGCCAGTTGATTTTCAACAAGGGTGCCAAGCCCACTCAATGGTGCAAGAATCATCTTTTCAACAAGTGGTGTTGGAACAACTGGATATACATATGCAAAAGAATGAAGCTGAACCTCTATGTGATATTGGGATATAATAAGAAATATATATTTTGGTCTTGTACCAGTTTCCTGGCACACAGCTCCTAAAACCCTTGGAATCTCCCAGGTGGTATTTGTCTTCGTACATGGTAGAGCGGTGACTAATGGCTGGGAGTTCAGATGGGGGGTAGTTGGGAGGGGAACCAACCAAGTAATTAAAGAATTGGACCTTTCAGCCCTACCCCCTGACCTCCAGGGAGGGGAGAATTCCTTAAGGTCCAGTTGATCACCAATAGCCAGTGATTTAATCAACCATGCCTTCATAATGAAACTTCCCACCATTAAAAAACCCATAGGACAGGAGTTAGAGAGCTTTCCAAGTTGTTGAACATTCAGAGGTGCCCAGGGAGAACATGGAAGCTCCACGCCTCTTCCTCCATACTTTTCCCTATGCATCTCTTCCATCTGGCTATTCCTGAGTTGTATCCTTCTAAAAATAGATAAACATAAGTATTTCCCTGAGTTCTGTGAACCATTGTAGCAAGTGATTGTGGTAATAGTAACCTGGGGACCTACTACTTGGGATTGGCATCTTAAGTAGTGAGCCTACTTAAAGAGTGAGCCTTTGGGGTCTGCACTAATTCTGCTTAGTGTCAGAACTGAATTGAATTGTAGGACACCCAGTTAGTGTCTGCAGAGAATTGGAAAATTGCTTGATGTGGAGAAAAACAACCTAAACTAATCTGGTATCAGAAGTGAAGTATTCAGTGTTAAGAGTAAGAGTACAGAAGGGAAAAAAAAATTTTCCTTATTCACTCTGCATCATAGCATATACAAAAACTAGGTGAAAATGTATCAAAACCTAAACATAAGAGCTGACACTTCTTAGGAATAAGTCTTCATGATCTTCAATTTAGCAATGGATTCTTAGCTATGACACCAAAAGAATGAGCAAGAAAAGAAAAAATAGATAAAT
>NW_012151507.1:2706701-2708525 GCF_000956105.1 Propithecus coquereli
CATTAGGGAAATACAAATCAATACCACTTCACATCCATTAGGATGACTGTTATCAAAAAAGCAGAATGACAAGTGGAGGCAAAGATGTGGAGAAATTGGAACCCTTGTGCATTGCCAGTGGGAATGTAAAATGATGCAGCAGCTGTTGAAGACAGTATGGCAGTTCCTAAAAAAATTAAACACACAATTACTATATGATCTAGCAATTCCACTTCTAGGTAGATATCCAAAAGAATTGAGGGCAGAGACTAGAATAGATATTTGTATACCAGTGTTTGTAGAAGCATTATTCACAATAGCCAGAAGGTGGATATAACCCAAGTGTCCATCAGTGGATGAATGGATAAACAAAATGTGGTATATACATATGAAGGAATTATTCAGCCTTACAAAGGAATGAAATTTTGATGCATGCTACAATGTAGATGAAGCTTTTTAAAACATTAAGTGAAATAAGTCAGATACAAAAGGACAAATATATGATTCCACTTATATGAGTTATCTAGAAGAGTCAAGTTTGTAGAGACAGAAAGTAGAATGGTGGTTACCAGAGAATGGGGGGAGGCTAGAGTGGGGAGTTTTTGTTTAATGAGTACAGAGTTCTAGACTGGGATAATAAGAAGTTCTGGAGACGGGCAGTGGTGATGGTTGTACAATAGTGTCAATGTTCTTAATGCTACTGCATTATACATTTAAAAAATGGTCAAAATGGTAAAATTTTTCCACAATAAAAAAAACTAAAAAAAAAAGGTTTGTATATATACTCTTATAACCACAAACTAGTGGCACACTACTGCAATAGTGAATTTAACAGTGTTAATAATATAGAGAGCAGTTAATAAGCTTAATTTTAAAAACAGGGGAAGAAAGATCTCAGATCAACAATCGAACATTATTCCTTAAGGAACTAGAAAAAGAAGATCAAACTAAACCCAATGCTAGCAGAAGGAAGGAAATCAAAATTAGAGTGGAGATAAGGCTTAACGTCACTAATGATCAGGGAAATACAAATTAAATTTGCACTGAGATACCACCTTACCCCTGTCAGAATGGCAATGATTAGAAAGTCAAAAAACAATAGATGTTGGCACAAGAATGCTTATACATTCCTGGTGGCAATGTAAATTACAGGCTCTATGGAAAACAGTATGGAGATTCCTCAAAGGACTAAAAGTAAACCTACCATTCAATCTAGCAATCCCACTACTGGTATCTACCCAGAGGAAAAGAAGTCATTATATGACCCGCACTCATGTTTATTACAGCACAATTCATAGTTGCAAAGACATGGAATCAACCTAAATACTCATCAACTAATGAATGGTTAAAGAAAATGTATATATTAATATATACCACGGAATACTACTCAGTTATAAAAAAGAATGAAATAATGTCTTTTGCGGCAACTTGAATGGAACTGGAAGCCATTATCCTAAATGAAGTATTTCGGTAACATAAAGACAAATACTGCATGACTTATAAGTGGGAGCTAATTGATGGGTATTCATGGTCATACAGAGTGGTATAATGGACATCGGAGATTCAGAAGAGGGGGGGATGGAAAGGGGGTAAGGGATGAAAAATTACCTATTGGGTACAGTGTACACTATTTGGGTGACAGGTACACTAAAAGCCCTGATTTCACTACTATTTAATTCATACATGTAACAAAAACCAGATGTACCCCCTCCTAAAGCTAATGAAATTTTTTTAAAGTGGAGATAAAATAGAGAATAGAAAAACAATGGAATAAATCAAAGAAATCAAAAGTTGGTTGTTTGAAAAGATCCACAAAATTGACAAACCTGTAGCCAGACTGACTAA
>NW_012151507.1:2711559-2719234 GCF_000956105.1 Propithecus coquereli
GAACTATTTTTTAAGTTGCATATAACTCACACACAGAAAACAATAAAAAATAACAAATTTTTCATTAAATTAGAAAGGATCATTTTGTTTTTGAACTTTTTATTCTATCTTTGTAATAAAACACCGTGGCACCAAAGGAAAAAAATTCTTTTATAGTGTGGCAGTCAATGTCTTAAATAGACATTTCTCCAAAGAAGATAAATGGCCATCAAGTGCATAAGATCAATTATTAGAGAAATGCGAATCAAACTACAATTTGATAGCACTTCCCACACATTAAGATGACTGATATAAATAAGAAAAAAAATGTTGGTGAGGATGTGGCAAAATTGGAATATTCATGCATTGTTGGTGAGATTGTGAAATGGTATAACTGCTGTGGAAACCAGTTTGGCAATTTCTCAAATAGTTTACCATACAATTATACCATATTACCCAGCAATTCCACTCCTAGGTATTAGTATATACCCAAGAGAACTGAAAGCAGGTACTAAAACAAATACTTGTACACAAATGTTCACAGCAGCACTATTCACCAAATCAACAGTTGGAAACATCTCAAATCTCTATGTACTGATGAATAGATAAACAAAATGTAACATATATACATATTAAATACACACATATTACTTTATTCCTTAAAAAGGAATGAAGTACTGATACATGCTACACTGTGGCTGAATGTCCAAAATATTATGCCAAGTGAAAAAAATCACATATTGTATGATTTCATTTATATGAAATATCTAGAAGAGGAAATCCATAGAGACAGAAAGTGTTGGCCAAGCGCTGGGGAAAGAGATTAGGGAGAGAGAGCCTAACAGGTATGGGGCTTTCTTTTGGGATGATGAAAATGTTTTAGAACTAGATAGAGGTGGTAGTTGTACAACATCATGAAAAAATGCCACTGAACTATGCACTTTAAAATGGTTAATTTTAAATTATGTGAATTTTACCCTAAAAAAATTGAAGAAAATATTTGGGTCACTAAAGCAAGATTTCTAATTCTTTCATTCCTTCCAGCTACCCTACTATATTATATTTATATCATTTAGAAATACTACTTCATTTTCCATTTTAATAGCCTGCCTCATCCAGTTGCAAATTTTGCCTAAGACTAGATTTTTCTCACCTCTTTCCATGACAAAAATATTCCCTTAGAAAATTAAATCTGGGACTTTAAATTGTTTCATGTATATTCTTACTCAAAGTCTGCTGGTAGAGTTGGGACCATCTCAGATTCACAATCTGGCTGTCAGGAACAGGTTTTGCTTCTCTTCCCCCTCCCCTGCTCTGCGGTCTCCCTCCGGCGTCCACCAGCAGGCAGTAGCTAAAATTATTAATAGCTGAGTTCCCCCTCTATGGCACTGCAGGCTGGGACCCACACTGCACTCTCTGTTCAGTTCTGCCCACACAGGGTCCCTCTCCTCCCAAGGTTAGTTCACAAGTCTCCCCTCCGTGCCCTCAAGCAACACAACTGAGTCCTGGGGTTATGGGTTCTGGGGTGCGGGCCGACCCAGGGTCCCTTAAGATCAATCCTTACCATGCCAGCTAGAAGTGTGCTGGTCCCGAGTTCTCTACGGGGTGCTCAAGCAGGTTTGATGACCTTCCACTTCGGGGTGTGCCCTGCTTTTATGGAGCAGCCAGGCAAGCAGCAGTGAGCTCACAGTCCGAGCACTGCTTAGGCCTCAGCAGGTCTGTAAGAGGAAAGGTTTGAGCCCCTCCTTCTGGGGAAGCCCTGGTGTGGTGCATGCACCAAAGCGGGGACGCAGCAGCTCCTGAGCGCCCAGCTCAATCATCTCTCTCAGCAGCCACCGGCAGGGGTGGGGGAGGGAGGAACAGAGTCTGCATGGAGGAAGGCTAGCACTCGGGCTGTCTGTCCCTTTCTCTGGAAGGCAGACCATCCAGAATGTCCAGGCTCTGGGGTCACACAGATCCCCCTAGACCCACCGGCCCTCTGTGGCTCCCACAGTCTGGGCCTGAGTTGGGAAATGTCTGTGTGGGAACCAGCAAGGTGAAAACTGAGGGGCTGAAGCCCTCCGCGGAGGACAAAGGCATACCGTGGGTAGAGATGCAATATGGCGCCCGCCGTCTTGGCTCTGGTCTGTTGCGACAGGAAGCGCCCCGTGGGGGCTGGCAGTTGTTGCTTTGTCCTCAAGAAGCTCCCAGTTTACTGGTAGCAGCAGCTTTTGAGTTCATGAGGGTAGAAAGGCTCTCCAGCGTCTCGGGAGCCTGCTGACTGCCAGCGATGTGAGACAGGGAGAAACAAACCGCTCCACCTACCCTTTTTGCGGGACTCCAAGCCTCTCAGGGGTTGTCCTCTGATACCGTGCTCCTCTTTGTTCTGGTACGTGACTTCTTCCCATGGAATCTCTTTTCCCTCAGCATCACACCCAATCTATGATCGTTTGTTTCTTTCTTTTTCATCTAAAACTTCTCATTCTTTCTGAGACAATCTGGCAGCTGGTGTCTCTGGTCAGCCATCTTGTCTCCCCCTCCAAAACTGGCACTTATCCTTAAGGTTAACTGTAAACAACCTAAAACGGCTTATAATGAAATGTTAAAATGCCTGGTAAGAGTTCAAAGTGCTGTAAAAAGGAGACACGATTGAATAGCTGTCTGTGTTTTCCAGTTTAGAGTCAAGTGATTGAAGTACAAATACCCAGTAGGTAAGAGCCTTGTCTTCTGAAGCTTAAACAGAACTCTTATAGCGACCCTCCATTCTCCATCACACTTGTAAGTTTACCTTTGTCCTCCACCCCTTATGTGCTTTTATACTTATCAAAGTTACTATTCCTCTAAACATTGGACTCCTTTATAGTCTTAAATATTTCACATATATGTGCACCAAGGTATATAAGCCTTATAATAAAACTATGGAAATTTCTCAACCATACAGATCAGAGTCTATGTGAATGAACTGTTCATGTCTATATATTTTAGTTTTCTCATCTGTAAAGCGAGATTAATAGGGTTGTAATAGAATTATATTATTTCCTAAAGCATTTACAATACCAGCCACATTATAAGCTCTCAGTAAAAGTTGGCTAACTTTCTAACATACCTAAAATAGCATAATGCATAATTGTTACTTTTTTTTTTTTGGTACCAACAGGTAGAATTAGGCCTATCTTACTGCTTAGCTTGTCCACTATTCAAATTCAAAGTTGACATAAACAGGACTTTGTATAAGACCTTGAACCAGGCTTAAGAAGTCATTCCTCCTGCCTTATGAAATGTTCTGTTGCAATTTTTTTAATGATAATAGGAGCTATGACTAGAAATCTATCCCTTTCTTATATTCTATCTAGCTAGAAATGTTCATAAAATAATATATAAGTACAACATAGAATTCATTTGTTATTAAATTCGTTGCACAGACTAGGAGATGGCACAACACATTACAACACTGTGAGGGAAGAAATTTATTTTGTTCTAGTGTTAAAAAAACAAAAACAAATTAACTGTCAATATCACCAAAAGATAAATACCATTTCTATAATTTAGAGTAAGAACAAAGCACACAGGCCATAAGAAATGATAACCAAAATTCTGATGACATCAGCTGCCAAATGAAATATTTAATTGATACTTTCAGTAATGATCAGTAAAACGAAAAGATTTCGCTTCTGAGATATATATGTGGTTCTGTAACTGTTTGGAACGCTTAGCTTCTAGTCGAAGCTGTCTAGTTCTCTCTTTGGCAACTTGTTGCTCTGCGATTTTCTCTATCCGTTTCTTTCTTAGCCATCTGTAGAAAGAAGAATGATCAGATTTGGTGAGTATCAACCTGATGCACTCTTCATGCTATAAAGTTACTACTGTAGCAATCAAAGGGAATGGACATATAATATCTTTACAATGAAATACTGTCACAACACAAATTTTTTCAGTAGTAACTGAAAAATTTCAACCTTATACCCCAGGCTCCTACAAGAAATTACAGTTACATTTGGGATCAAATGTTTGAAATTAAGTTTATCTTGTGATGAAACTGCCCACTTAATTGGCTTTTTAGTAATAAACACAATATTTTACATGTGCTATAGATCCTATACTTTTTTTTAAGAAATATGATTTCCTAAGCAAATAACTACTTGGTATATTCCAAATAACTTAATCTTCGCAACTAGCTGTATTCTAAAATATTACTTAGCCAGGTTAAGAATACTAATATGCAGAAATGGTATCTTACTCTCCTTGATAGAAAAATTATAGAGCTCTTGCTTTTCAGTACGTAAAATAGTTCGTTCTTAAAATGGAAAAATAAGCCTAAACATGAAAACATCAAAAGAGGTAAAGGAAAAGTCTGCATTCTAACAAATTCAAGTCTATAAAACTTGCGTAATTAAAATAACATCAAAACAACTGTGTACACACATATAGCTGGTATATAAGTATGTATATGGTGCGTGTGTATACATATATATTAATATTTAGTTTTTTAAAGAAATCTAAACAACTAAATAACTATTAGTAGTTATTTAGTTGTTATTTAGTAGTTATTTAGTTATCTAATAACTATTAGAATAAAAGGGACTTAAGAAACATCGTAACCCAATGTTGTATGATTCTCAATTTGACGCTAGTTTAAGGAAGTCAGCTGCAAGTCATTTACGGGTCAGTTGGGGAAAAAGTGGAGGTAGGCTGGATATTAGATGAGATCGTTAACAAAAATAAGCAGATTGCAGAATAGTATATACAGTATGATCTCAATTTGGATTTTAAAATTATAAATATACGTACAGAGAAATATCTAGAAAATATGCACTCTGGTGCTAACAGTCCTCACCCATGATTTCTGGGTGATGAAAATGTAACTTTAAACTCCATTTCCACAATTCACATCTACTGTTTCTGTTATAATAAAAGGTTATGTAAAAAAGAGAAAAAAGAAAAGAAGGATAGACAGCAAAAAAGACAAAGAAAGAAATGAACTTCAAACAACTGAAATCAATATTCACTCTCTCCCTCAACTTTCCCCCAAGGCTTGCTACCAAAGTTATGAAGCTAGGTCTGTATTCTCAGAATTAGCAAGGTAATGCAGTCTTCGCTAGACAACTTTAAAAAGATCAGGTTTGCCTTCAATTAATAAAACATGTACCCAAATCTCTTTTTCATTTGATCTATACGGATTTTCCTCCTCAGCCAACCTGCCTTTCTTTACAGAAAAACATTCATTGGTAAATGCAACTCTTTATTCAGTTTTTTAGAGGGCTATGTAGGAGAAGCTATAACCAATCTTTGACCCATTTCTCTCAGAAATACACAATTAAACAAATAAATGGATATCACACTACTGCCATAAGAAATAATTTTAGTATTAAAAAGTAACCTGAAGAAAAAGTGGTATACATATATAAATTATCGATTTAAAGAATTACACATTTTTAAAAAACATGAATTTGAAATTGAATAAGTATGAGAAAACATTTTGGTTTTTGTTTTTTGGTCAATCTTTATTGATCATATAACTTCCTAAAATGACCATGAGGAAGAGCGACCAATGTTCTTCCTTTAACTTACTGTTTAAAGGCCCTTTCACGGCCTTCTGTTCCTTTAAGGAAGAATAAGCATTCCTCTTGCTTTCTTAGTTCTTCTGTCTTTCTTTCTTTCATCTGTTCTTCATGCTTTTTTTTAAGCCATAATCGAAAAGCTTGTTGTGGATCTCTGTTTTCCTGCTGATTAGAAAAACAAGCTTTGCTTACTTTTGATAAACCAAAACTACTTCTAAAGGCCCTGCCTATGGGATTCTACAAGAATACATATTCCTCTCTTCAATTTTTCATAATGATGCCAACCTCATTACCCGCATTCCTAGTATCCAAACCCTCAAATCAGTAATACTGATTACTCTCTGTCAGAAAATTCAACATTGAACTCATTGCCATCTATTTGCTTTCAAAAGTCTTACTGAGGTAATCAATACATGAAGAAAGTGTAAAAGCAATGATTTTCAAAATTTTCAACATTGAACCCTTTGTCAAATCAAATCATTTTGCACAATGGTACAAACATATAAAACAAAGGATTGAGGAAGGGTTGGGGATAGGCAGTATAAGTGGGCCTGTCTTTGTGGCAGTTCCTGCAGGAGCTCCATGGAATACAGTTTGCAAATAAATGATCCAACATTTGTGTAATTCATCCTTTCTTTTAAATTCTAACTTTTTTTCCCCAAGTGTTAAGAGCGTAAGAATCAACTGCTAAGTGCATCTTCAAAACTGTAATTACTATTATGGAGAATAGCCATGAGGATTTTCAATCATAAGAATTTTCTCATAGAGATAACAGCCATGAGAATTTTGACATAAGAAAAAGCTAGTAGGAGTAGCTTATTTCACAGTCCCTCAAACTTCATGATGGATATTCAGGGAATTTTCAAAAGTTAAAGAACTATTATTTGGGAGAATAAAGGAGAGAAAGAGGACAAATTTGGGACTCTAAACTTGGGAAAAGTGTGATATTATGCAGATGCCTGGCTAGAACACAGAAGGAAAGGATGCACTCATTTACTATTTTCCCCAAATATAAGCTCTGTGATAAAGAAGACTGTTTCCTACATATTGCATTTTCCCTTATCTGTGAAACACATTGCCAGATATGCTCCAGTCTAATTTATAAGATTTATGTAATTCAAGATACTTGATGCACAACCGAACTTCATGGAGAGGACTCCTTGATCTAAAGGATCATTGCCGAACACCTGGAAGTCTGGGAATGGCTAGAGATGACGAAGTGTTCAATCTGGAATAATAGATCAAAGGAGTCCAGGTACAAAGTTATACTTAGATAAGAGGAATAAGTTCTAGTGTTCTATTGCACAGTAGGGTGACTATAGTTAACAATAATGTATATTTCAAAATAAGTAGAAGATATTGAATATTCTCACCACAAAGAAATGACAAGTGTCTGCGGTGATAGATATGCCAATTACCCTGATTGATTTGATCATTACACAATGTATACATGTATCAAAACATCACACTGTACCCCATAAACATGTACAATTATTGTGTCAATTAAAAACAAAGTAAAACTTTTAAAAATTTAAAGTTTTAAAAATTTTTAGAAGAGTCAAGGATTCAAGGATGAACAGGATTAATGGGTATTCCTGTTCTTTCATTCATTCAACAGGTGTTTATAGAGTATTTACTATATGGCAGGCACATAAGGACTGGGTTGTATTAATGGATAAAAATAAGTTCCCCTCTCTCATACATTCTATGCCTGTACTGTACAATACAGTAGCCACTATGTGTGGCTATTTAAATAAAATTAAAAATTCAGTGTCTCAGTCACACTAGGTACATTTCAGGTGCTTAATAGCCACTCATGGCTAGTAGCTACTGTCTTGGACAGCACAGATATAGAACATTTCCATCATCACAGGAAAGTTCTATTGGGCATTATTGTTCTACAAATAGAGGAAAAAAATAGAGGATTAACTGATTGACAGATATGTCAGATTCCAAAGAAAAGTATGGGAAGGAGAGAGTAATAAAAGGGGAGGTGAAGAGAAAGGATGATATTTAAATAGAAAGTAAGGGAGTAAGTTATGAAATATCTGGAGAAAAAGTATTTCAAGCAATGGTAACAGTAAAAGCAAAGAAGCTGAGAAGTGATTGTATTTGGCATGTTTGCTAAATAGCAAAGAAGTCAAAGTAAAGCTGTAGCA
>NW_012151507.1:2721649-2722949 GCF_000956105.1 Propithecus coquereli
AGATCTAATAGTTTCAAGAAATTAAAGGAAAGGATGAATATAATGAATAAACAGAGAATCTCAGTAAAGAAATGGAAACTTAAAAAACCAAACAAACAAAAACAATTTAAATTCCCTGAATGGGAATAGTGGACTGAACACTGCAGGAGAAAGTGTCAATGCCTAAAAACAGATCAATAGAAATTATGTAAACTGAACAAAGAAAAACATTTTTTAAGTAAACAGAACTTTAGTAATGTGAGATAATAGTGAGTATTCTAACATATGTGAAATCAGACTTCCATAAGGAGAGGAGAAACAAGAGGAGGCAGAAAAAAATATTTGAAGAAACAGTGGCCAGAAATTTCCCAAATCCTGTCCAAAACATCAACAGAAAAATCCAAGACACTTAGCAAAACCCAAATTAGGTAAATTCAAAGAAAAATCACACACATAGTAAACTTCTAAAAACCAAAGCCAGAAAAACTTTAAAGCAGCCACAGAAAAAAGACACATTACATACACAGGGACAATGATAAGAATGATGTCTGACTTCTGATTAGAAACAGTGGCGGTCTGTACTGTTCTGAGGAGTATTTTAAAAAAAAAAAAAGAAACAATGGAGGTCAGAAAACAATTGAACAGCATCTTTAAAATGCTGGGGAAAAAACTGTCAGCCCAAAATTCCATATCCAGTTTTTAAAAATCCTTCAAAAATGATACATTTCTTACATTCAGTATATATATTATAATCCCTAGAGCAATGATTTAAAAAATAATACAAAGAGGCATTAGCTAAAAAGCTGATTAGAAAATAAAAAGACCTGATTCTTCTCCAAGGCACAGCTTCTCTCAGACAGAAGCTACATTTTCTGCCACACTTCAAGTACTTCAGAGCTCAGGCAAAGAGATTCATATTCTCCTTAATTCCCCATACCTCTTCCAAATTGTACTCCTCTACTTTCCTAACTAAACCCATGTTCCTTTGACATTTATACCACTTGGCTCTATTAAATCTAGTAATCTAACGACTTCTGATTGTTCCTGGCTTGGTGTTCCTCTCCATCCTGGTCCCAAGTAATATCTCTAACTGCATGGATGAGCCACTCAACATCCAGCCTCACAGATCTTTGATGTTTTCATCTTCTGTGACTTTCTCCAGTACATTTGCCACACACTTCTACGGCCACATCTTCATCCCCACAAACTGCTCCATTTCTGAAATCACTAATCTCCTAATTCGTATCTCCAGTCTCAGCCTCTCTCCTGAACATTAGACAAATTCTCCAGTTAATCTTCAGCATCTTCACTTTGATGTTTT
>NW_012151507.1:2724576-2727427 GCF_000956105.1 Propithecus coquereli
GCTCCATCTTTCCAAATAATCATATTCTTTTTTATTTACCTATTGATGTGATGAATTATATTAATAGATTTGCTATTATTGATCTATAATTTCCTTCCTAAAATAAACCCTACTTGAGTATAGTATATTATTATTTTACTATACAGTCACAGTCAAATTTCTCAATATTTTCTCTTTTAGTTTATGGTTTTTGTGTCTTGCCTGTGAAGGTACTGTCCAACCAAAGATTTTTAAGAGCTAAAAATCTCTACAAATGTCATAATAAACAAGGTAACAAAAAAAACTATTGTTAGACTAGGAAAACATATTTATAACAGAAATAATAAAGGACCAAAATATCTAATATACTACTCAATAAGAAAAATAAAATTAAAAGAAAGGGAAAAGACTATAAACAGGAAATTCACAGAAGAATACACACACTATATAATAGGAAAAACCACCTGTTTTTCCTTCTATATTCACACTCAACACAGAATACTTTACCTCTGGTTACCAACATGTTTGTGGGGTTTTTCCCATACTGACCAGTTCTGCAACACCAGCTGAGTCCTACAATTTAACCCAATTCCGATACTATCTACCTGGAGCTTATATCAGATCCCATGATTTAAGGGCTCAGTCCCACAAGACTGACCCCACTGCAGATGCCAATCAAAAGCCCCAGATTGTGACCTGTGCTTCTGATTAACCAGCTATATATTGAGGGGGGAGCATGACCCTCTCCTCAGGTTGAATTAATTTGCTAAACCTACTCACAGGACTCAGGGATACAGTTACATTTACTGCTTTATTCATAAAGGATACAAATGAAGAGATACACAGGGCAAAGAGTATGAGAAGGGGTGTGAAGCCTCCATGCCCTCTTAGGGGCACACCAGCCACCCAGGACCTCCATGTACTCGACAATCCGGAAGTTCTCCAAACCCTGTAGCTCAAGGACTTTTATGAAGGCTTCATCATGTAGTCACTGAGATTAAATCAATCGCCATCCCCTCTTCCCTTCCTAGAAGAGAGGGGTTGGAGCTAAAAGTTCCAAGTTTCTGGTCATGGCTTAGTCTTTCTGGTGACCAGCCCCTATCTAGGAGCCCACCAATAGCCCTATAACCTAAGAAGTCCAAGGCATCAGGAGCTCTGTGTCAGCAACTGGGCTCAAAGGTCCAATATGATACTAAAAGATACAAATAGCACCCCCATCACTCAGGAAATTATAAGAGTTTTAGGAGCTGTGTGCCCAAAACCAGGGGCAGACACACACACACACACACACACACACACACACACACACACGCACACACATATGTATGTGTATATATACACATAAAATAATTACTTGACATACACATACACATGCTTATACACAAGCATGTACATTATTAATTTAAAGAAAAGATAAGATAATAAGCCACAAAAAAGTATTAGCCAGGGTGTGGTAAACATTCACTCTCACATACTGTCATAGGAACTATAAATTGGTACTACCTTTTGGGAGGTTAATTTTGCATCTTTAACCAAAAATTTTACTCTGAACATTCAAAAGTCATAAACTCCACTCAAGAAGCTCTCCTACAGATTATCAGTGTTCCCCAAGAATGTACCTCTTCACTGCAGTACTGTTGTCAGGTCTGATTTTCCAGAGGTGTTGCTCGGGTTCTTTGGCACAAGCCAGGCCAATGTGACGGAGTGATGACAGACACTTAACACTTCCACACAAGCAGCTTTTATTGCAGGCTATTCTTGCACAGCAATAGGAAGCAAAAGAATGTTACCTGAGGGAAAACAGGTCTATCTCCATGAGTGGAGAAGACACTGGGGTCTTACCACACTTCTACTTTTATGTCTATACCTTATGACACATTAAATGGTGGGTAGAATGTTCATTATTTTCCTGGGAAAAGGGTGGAGATTTTTTAGAGCTAAGGGCCCTCCTCAATTTTATCCTTATAGGGTAACTTCCAAAGGTTGCCATGACATTTGTAAACTGTCATGGCGCTAGTGGGTGTGATTTTTACTATGCACATGTATGTTAATGGGGAAAAGGTCACCTTTGGACATGAGTTCCTAGTTTCTGCATATGCCCCCGGCCAGGAAAAGTCCTTAACTGCAAGTTCTTGCCATTGCCGGTTAGGTTCTAAATGCTCATTGGCTTCCTCATTTTTGTCCCCCTCCTCTTTTCCTATGGTTAACGCTGCTCACCTACACCTGTCCCTAACACTGTTAATAGTACAACATTCGAACTAATCTAAATATCTACAAGAGGAAAATGGTTTAATAAATTAACAGTGGAATACCACGCAGCTATTTGAAAAGAGAGATTTAAGTGTAATGGCCTAGAAGCATGTCTATAACAAAGTGAGAAAAAATTGCATAATAAAACTTTTGGCATGTAAATATATGAATATAAATAAGAGATGTAAGGATTTGCACCACATTGTTAAAAGTGGTTATTGCTGGGAGATGAGCCTAGAAGAGCTGAGGGTTTAATTTTCAATTTTCATTATATTTTATATACATAGATTCTTTAAAGTAGTGAGGCTATGGATGATTTTTTATATTCTCTTTGATTTTCTGTTTCAAATTTTAAAAGATTAAAGAATTTGGTGTTTTTAATTTGCTAGCTTTTTATATAAGGTTTCTGTATGTCTAGTCGTAAGTGAGACCAGTCTGTAGGGGGGTTTTTGTGTGTTTCTTTGTCCTATTTGAATATCAAAGTTATACTATCTTGAAAAACTGAATTGGCAGTTTTCTATTTTCTGTGCTACGAAAGTTTGAACACAATAGGAATCATTTGATTTTCACGAGACCTCTTAGAACCTAATTGTAAAGTCATCTGCATATTGCATCTTTTGCA
>NW_012151507.1:2729227-2730268 GCF_000956105.1 Propithecus coquereli
GCAAATACTGGGCATAAAAAAGAAAAGCCTTCCCCTGAAGCCAACTAAAAAATGTTAAAAGACTTAGCATTCAAAGAGCATGCCTTGAGCAAAGGTAAATTTAGTTATAAGAATACTATTACAACAAAAGTGTATCCCAGAACAAATAGCATGTGACACCCAAAAAAAGAGAATCAAAATGAAAACAGAACTATCCATCATTCACATCAGTTAAAGAATACTATCAGTTCATTGGTAAAAAGGCACTGACATTTACATAAAATCCCCTGAATAACTTCTGTAAAAAAATATATACACACCCACACATATGTGTTTGTGTACAGCAAACATATAGTTCAGACTCAACAAATTCTTTTGTATTGTCATAAAGTTCTGACACTTTTAAGTATTGTTTTATACCTAAACCAAGTAAACTGGGTTTGACTGTTAAGAGTTCAGATTCAGTGACCAAATAAGAAAAACTTTATATACATGTACCCTTTAAGATTCCTGCCTGAGGGTGCTATAGGTTACACATTCTTAACCTTCATATTTCACCTTTTGTTGCTAATGTGATTCCTTACTTAAGTGCCATAAATTCCCCTGATAATTTCCCACATAAAATGGAAAACACATCATTTTTCAAAAGATGCCAAAGAACGGGGATTTTGATTCTAACTTTGCTACTAACAAGTTGAGTGACTTTGGTAAAGTTATTTAAACTTTCTAGACTATAATTTTCTTACCTATAAAATGGCCTTTAAGGTCACTTCTAATTGTAAAATTCTATTAAGCTATGATTCTGCTGAGTTTTTGTATTTACAGTTAGACATTTTGCATGGCTCAGCTTAATACCATTAGGGATCCAGTAAAACACAGGATGGGAGCACTGACATAAGTAATTCAGAGAAAACTCGCCAATTCAAGTTTCTGGAATTTTCACTTATAAAATTCAGAGTTTCATTTAAGAGCAAATGCAGTAGCTCATGCCTATAATCTGAGCACTCTGGGAGGCTGAGGTGGGAGGATCACTTGAGGCCAGGAGTTCAAGACCAGCCTGGG
>NW_012151507.1:2730318-2730736 GCF_000956105.1 Propithecus coquereli
ATATTTATTTACACTTACCAAAGAACCATATATTTATAATGTTTAGCACATTCATCCAGGAATATTATAGCTGTTTAAATTCACCAAAGTCATCTTTTTGGTACCTTACAAAATTGTACTGTATTGTATATATGTCTCAAACATTCCTCTTTAGCTCAAAGTATTTTACATATTCCTATATTCCTTCCCCTCATATTTTTCTATGAGGTTATTTCTGTATTATAGAAAGACTATAAATGTTTGTATATTTATCATGTAAAAGGTCAATTTGCTAACATTAATACTTGTACTTCCTTTCCTTTTCTCTTCTTAATGAATTGTACAGAAATCCCAGAAAACAGTTATTTAATATAGAAGTGAGCCTAACATGTTTCTGACTTTAGTGGTATGTCTATAGTATTTCCCAATATCATTTTTA
>NW_012151507.1:2744991-2747460 GCF_000956105.1 Propithecus coquereli
ATAGCATGAATTTTTGCTGCAGAATCTTCTTTCTTGACACCATTGACAGATGAGTTGGAAAACCTGGGTGACAACTGTTCATTTTCTGTACTATTAGCATTGTTAATGGGGGGTAAAAATCCCTGACTCTCAATGTCTTGTAAATTCAGAAGTTCAAACTTTCCATCTCTCTCCATCAGTATCTTCCTATCCTTATTTTCTTCACAGCTTCCATCAGTAAGTGACAGGAGCACATTTTCTTGTGCAAATTCACTGGAAATACGTAACTGTGATAGTTTCCCAGACATATTACTTTCATTTTCAAAATAATTTTTATAAGTGTCTTCTAGTGGAGGAACTTCCAGATCAACTAATTTGTCCTTGAACTTAAGTTTTCGCTCCCTTGTATCATCCACAGGTTCTTGATTTTGTAGAAGCTTATTAGCTTGTATAATTTTCTCCATAATATATCTCCTTACTTCCTCATCCTCTTCCTCCTCCAGGTCTTTCAGGCTTTCTAGTTTGGATTCCTGGAAAGAGTTTTCACTGTCTGAATCTGAAATAGCATCCAAAGGTTGAATACTTGGTACAGAAATGAAGTCATTTCTTCTTGGTGAAATCTCATCCTTTAAAGATTTGTCGGGATCAGAAAGCTGTTTGGTGTGCTCTGTTTCATTCTCTTTTAATTCTTGGTTGATATTCTCTTCCTTCACACAAGCCATCTAAAAAAAAAGACACGAGGTTCTATTTTTCAGTCAAAATTGAGACTCCTTTGTTCATTCATATGTGGACAATACAAAATGGATTTTCCTATTCATGTAATTTATTTTATGAATGGGAAAATCTAAGTGCTTCTTATTCATACTCTGCTCGTAATATTCTAATTCATACATATGAGCATCCAAGAGACATAGATGCAACAACAGTTTAGGGATAATTCAACTCTTAAGTTTGAATTTGATGTTGCTAAGTGCTACATTGATTTTTAAAAATTTTTTATGCTAATGAATCAAAAGGTAACTACAAATAACACAATCTTATTTATTATTCCTCCTCCTACAAAATTTTCCTCTTTTTACATTTTCAGAAGAATATTTTCTAAAATGTTTTCTCCTTGTAATACTTGCATTCTTTAATAAAGCATCTTTCTCTCCAGACCATTTGAAGGTTAAATTCTTGGTTGAGTCTTAATCATTTGAGATTCCTTTAATCTTTTCAGACTATTATTGCCACTATCTTCTACAGAACCTACAACCAAATTACGGGTCAATTTTTACCTCTAGATGAGATTTTCCTCGCTCAACTATCCTCAGAGACTTCCATAATCCATGTTAGCCACCATCAGATAACTTGATCTTACATTTTAAAAAAATTAATTCCACGTGAATCATAAACCAATACTATTGCATCATAAAACTCAGCTCCACTTCTGCTACCAAACACTTTACCCCAACAATATGTACTTTTTCCCTTTTCTCAGACAATTTTCTCCCTCCTAAACCAGTTCTGTGGGAGGTACTACATACTGCTCTCTTCAACCCCCTAAAATAGCTTTCCCTTTACTTGCTCACACGTCATTATTTCTGACGGCCTTCACTTCCTGTCGTGCACAACACTGCCATACGTCTAACAGCGAATAAACCTGACCTATTAAAATGATTGCCAGGTAACTATGACTTGACTAAGATCTCTGCATCGCAATTGTTCTCTTTAGGTGTATTTGATTCTCTGGTTCATTCTCACAGAATCTGCTTCTGAATTCTCCTTTGGCTTTCACTTCTTTTCTTTTATAAAACCCACTTTTTACAAAGAAATCTTCCTCTGAACCTCTTCCTATCTCTAGTTCTGTTATCCCCTTTTCCCACCAGCCTCAAAAGAGGTTATCGTAATCATCAACTGGAATGTGTAAGATTCATGACAGTACTTTTTTAAAATCCCTGCTCTATCCCTACCACCTAAAACAGCCTTTGACGCATGGTAGGTGATCATTAATATTTGTCGAATGAATTTAAAAATGAAACAATAAATCATCGTTATTACCTCTATAATTCTATCACCGTGTGCTTTAGATCTCAAACCCTTCTAGTCATGAGAAACTGGTTCAACTTTACTATTCTGGGTGTATCTGCCTCTAGTTATTCTGATTATTTTCCTGTTAAGATGTTTAAAACTCCCATTTAAAAGCCATCTTAGAAGAATCTTAACTTCGGACTCTGTTGCCTTTTTCAAATATTGTCTACCACATTTGTCTTCTTACTGTATAAGAAAGTAAGATGGAAGGAAGAGAACTTTGTGAAATAAAACTTGCATTTCCTCATACTTCTTTTCCCTAAACCTTAAATCTGGCTTCTGCTATAACTACTCTGATGATTAGCTCTCTAAAGTCAGCTATTCATATCCCAGGCTTTACCTACTGACACTAACTTATGTATAGACACACATATATATACAAACATATATGTATATATACACACACATATACATTATATA
>NW_012151507.1:2758493-2761131 GCF_000956105.1 Propithecus coquereli
CAATTTGTATTCAGAATCCCAAGTTACCACCAACTAAATGAATGCCATAGCCTCTCACGGACGCTAACACTTCAGGAGTGACTTTTTCTCCCAGGGACGAAATTACTTTCCACGTTTGAGAACTTTGAGAGTGGAAAGAATATGATGAAAATTTAGAGAGTCTAAGCTACTCTCAGAAGGGTCTCCCTCATACAACAGTGCCAGCTCCGTGGCCCCCAGAGGATAAGGCGCCAACCGGAGGGCTCTTCCCTCGCTTCTTTACCCACCTTCCCTCGCAGCTATACCAGACGTTTATATCTTTTACCCTTTCTCCCAACATTTCCGCATCGTCCTTCCCTTCCCTCCCTCTATATCCCCTCCTGCCTGTGTACGATGCAGCGGATGGGTCACGGAGATGGCCAGGAGTGGTCTCCTCTCCTCCTCTTCCTAAGCTCTGACAATGAGGCAAGGGAGACCGCAGCACCTGCTCCCCCGGCAACCAGGACCAAGTTGCCACGGCAACAACGCGTCTGCCTGTCCTCCATCCGGGTCTCGGGCCCTCTCTCACTACGGGAGGTCACGATAAACCTGCGCAGGCGCACACGGCGCCCTCAGAACACCGCGGCACTCGTTCCCTTGCCTACAAAGGTCCTGTCAGGTTGCGGTTTCCAAGGAGACGACCAAGAAATCCACGCATCACTACCTCTTAATAGTTAGGGACAGAGGCAGAAGGATCGCTATCTTGGTTGAGTTTTCCCACGTGTAGCTATCTCTAGCCAGATTTGGAATTTTATAGGACAACTTCTAAAAGTCTATTTCTGTATGGTACTTTCTTCGCCGTTAACGTCAAAAAGTAGTTTCAATTTTTATTAGTAGGTGATCAAATTGCTGATTAGTTACCTTTTTGACCCTCAGCAATTTTTTCCGAATAATAACTAAAACCTTTCCCAAGAGAGTTGTCAAAATAAGGTTTTTGCTCCAGCTGTCAAGCATGTCAAAATGGTCAACTAGAATGTTCTCAATGTCTTAAAGTATAAAGGGAAAGCAAGATGAATTTTAGATTGTGGTGACAGATGACAAGATTTTAGAAACTATCCATTCCCAACCAGACATAAATAACTGAGAGAAGTGAAAATATTTCCTCAATACAATCCAGTGTTGAGATTATTTTGAAATTGTTTATTAGAATTTCTATCACTTGGTATGATGGCGAGCACCTTTTCTCCAAAGACGATAATGTAAAATTGAATTTAGGTATTCTCCAAATTATAAACTAAATTAAAAAAGTTAATGTTAAAATAAATTACAACATTGAGTGTACTTCCTTGCTGTAGTATAGAATTTATAGTTGTAATTACCTAATGTTTCCACTGCTTTAGGACTCAGTCGTAGGCCAAACACTTGAAACAAGACCAAAAAAAAAAAAATTGTTAAAGGTTCAAGGAATGTTAGTCAAATTTCCATTAATGAATGTAGAGTTACTACCAAAGTAGAAGTAGTAGGTTTCAGAACTCCTAGGTTAATATTTTGTTCTCTGACCTCTCCCCCAAATTTGTGAATGTTTTCAAATGTTAATGCATATAGCAGCATTATTAATAGCCAAAAAATGGGAAGAAACCTAATGATGAATAGATAAATAAATGTGATATATCTGTACAACAGAATATTATTCTGTAATGAAAAGAAATGTACCGGATAAGGATTCTGTGAAGATGGTAGAGTAGGAAGCACCAGAAATCTATCTCCCCACCTACAAAACAATTGCACTGGCAGAATCTGTCTCGTATAACTATTTTGCAACTCTGCAGTTTATTAAAGGTTTGCAACTTACAGGGGCAGTAGACTGCAGTTAATTTTGGTCAATTTCAGCTCTTATATAGACCAATGGACTAGAACAGAGAGATCAGAAATAAACTTTCACAGATATGGTCAAATGATTTTCTACAAGGGTTCTATGAAATTCAATGGGAAAGGACATCCTCTTTTCAACAAATGGTCCTGGGAAAACCAGATACCCACATGCAAAAGAATGAAGTTAGAGTCTTATCTAACACCATATACAAAAATAAACTTAAAATGTATCAAAGAACTAAACATAAGAACTAAAACTATAAAACTCTTAGAAGAAAGCAAAGCAAAAGCTTTACCACATTGGATTTGGCAATGATTTCTTAGATATGACACCAAAAGGGCAGGTAAAAAAAAGCAAAAGTAGACAAATTGGACTTCACAAAAATTAAATACTTTTGTGCATCAAAAGATACTATCAACAGAGTGAAATAGCAACCTATGAAATGGGAGAAAATATTTGAAAATCATATATCTAATAAGGAATTAATATTCAGAAAAAAATAGAGACCTCCTACAAGTCAACAACTATAAAAAACAAACAACCCAAAATGAAAATGGACAAAGGACTTGAATAGATATTTCTCCAGGGATATATGAATTGCTAAGAAACACATGAAAAGATGCTCAATATCACTAATTATTGGGGATATGCAAATCAAAACCACAAGGAAATACCACCTCATGCTCATTAAAATGGCTACTATCAAAAAAAAAAAAAAAACCAAAATAACAAATGTTGGCAAAGATACAGAGAAGCTGGAACCCTTGTGCACTCTTAGTGGGAATGCAAGATGGTACAACTGCTATG
>NW_012151507.1:2761181-2762589 GCF_000956105.1 Propithecus coquereli
TTTTTTTGACAAGGTCTTGCTCTGTCTCCTGGGCTACAGTGCAGTGGAGTCATCATAGCTCACTGCAACCTCAAACTCCTGGGCTCAAAGAGATCCTCCTGCCTCAGCCTCTCAAGTAGCTGGGACTACAGGTGCGCACCACCATGCCTGGAAAGATTTCTTTTAACTCTAAGATTCTCTTATTCTATAAGATGCAAATTAACAAGTAACTGTCAACTCATGAAGAGCAAGTGAGTTTAAAAGCAAATGAACAGCACCATGATAAAGGTTAATCTAAAATAAATGATCAGTGCCTGAGTGATTAAATTCAAAACTTAAAAAAAATTCTGAAGTGTGTTTAATTTAAATATCAGCTTTCCTCTGGATACTTCTTGATATTGGGTCTATTTCCCTCTCAAGACAAAGTTAGTTTTAGGTACACTAAATGTTAATTATTCAACTTAATTATTCAACTGCATAATTATTATTTCTAAAATATTAGTTGAAATATAATTTCTTCTAGATATTTCTTTTAAACTAAAAATACAAAATAGACTTTCTTAAAAGGACTCAAAAGTAAGCCTTCAATAATTTCTAAATCAGAGGTTGAGGGCAATATTTTGAGGTGACTTGGAGAAAGTAAATCAGTACTTTAGAATGAGTTTATTTGCCATGCCTAGCTGCAAGACTGGCTAAGTCACTTAGGAAATTATGTCCACTTACCTACCAATTAAAAGTCAGGGCACCATCAATGATGTAGAATAAACTAAAAAGCACTGTAATCCAAAATACTTACATATATAATACTATTTTTCATAGTCACAATGCCTTGGGATAATCAGCTTTCTTTTCAGATCAGGAATCTTGAAATTTATTATTTTAAGATGTTAAAGTTACATAAATGTTAGAAGCATATTTCTTTGGAACTCTTCAGTGTTTTCCCTTATTTTATAATAAACATAGTTCTGAACACATACATAAATGGTTAACTGAAGACTTCAGCAGATGTGCTTTATTATTTACAATGAATCCGACCCATGCGAAAACTCAAATTTAAAACTAAAACACAGAATCAGTATAATAAATTAAAAATATAATGATTACAAATTAAACATGTTAGGTGCTATTAAGTTATACTATTATGCCATATTTTAAATGAAAAGAAGTTGAAGTAACTCTGAGAGGTAGATGAAGTTCCATAAATCTGAAGTGTAATTCTTTTTGTATAACTTCAAAAAAACTCATGACTGGTTCTCAAGTAAACAAAGAACATAAGTCATAAACTCTTGTTACCAAGTCCCTTAAGCCTTTTTCAAATGCGTCACAGGATATTCAACCCCTTCAGTTCTTTTTAATCTTCATCCCCAAGGTATTGTCCATATGGTACACAGTCAACATGCTGGAACAAAAATACATATTACACAAACCA
>NW_012151507.1:2772214-2774123 GCF_000956105.1 Propithecus coquereli
CACCTAGTTATGGGCTATATTCATTGTCTTTTGTGAATCATTAGCTTTGTTTAAAATGATGGACTATTTTGTGACTTTTATGAGTGCATTTCTGTTTTGATGGGGAGAAAGGCAACTTTAAAACTGTCCCAAACAGTAATAGCTTATCAAAAATATGTTTTGTTTTAGTGTAAATTACTGCTACTGTATTTGTTTATTGTAAGCATAGATACTTAATATTCAGTGCAGTTTTCAATGAAAAGTAATAAAAATGTTTAAGTCCTGAAATTCAAGCACATCTCAGCAATGTAAAAATTATCTACTTGAGATGTTAAAAGGCAACTGAATTTTCAGTTAACCAATCTCCAACTCTCATTACTCCTGGGTTCAAACATAAACAATAGTTGTTTTCTATCTACCTACTCCATAACCAGACTCAAGAATATTGTACTGACACCTCATGTGATAAAAATTTTAATTTTAAAATTTGTTTAATTTATAAAATTAGTATAAATTTTGCTGTTATGATAATCATAAACCACAAAGTTAAATCAACTATAGTTGCATTATTAATAAATAGGGTGGTATGGGGTGGCATATAAGTAGAAATCTTATAGGCTGAACATTTGGAATCATAACTCTTCTTATGTCCATCTTTATCTGGCCTAATGTGGCAGCAAACCAAATATGTTTTGATAAAGAGAGAGAAAGATGTTATAATGGTTGCCACTCTCTCCTTTTCTTCTCTTTTTTTTGAGGAAGCAGGAAAATACAGAGCGGAACCAATCAGTTCTGTTCCAGACTCTAACCTATTCCCTGGCACTAGGCTAAACAACTCCCAGGTAGCAAGTATAAATGAATGATTTCACAAAGAATCACACAATGTACAAGCTTATGCAATAAAAAAGATGACATGAAAAGATAGGGATAAAAATCGTCAATAGGATTTGCTCATAGGGTGAGGAGTGAGTGTAAAGAGAGGAGTCTTGTGCAAATGAAAGAATGAAATGACCATTTACCAGAAGAAAAAGAGTGGGTGATTAGGAATCAAGAAATTGTTTTTGGTTATGTTATGATGAATTAGGCGATGAAGTAAAGATGGTACAAGGCAGTTGGATATGTAAGTCTGGAATTCAGAGAAGAAAGGATTAGATACATAAATTTGGGAGTGATGAGTGAATAGACGGTTCATAAAGCCATGGGACAGGGTGAAGATATACTGGAAGGAAATGTAGATGAGAAGAAAAAAAGACAGACAGAGAGAGAGAGAGATTGGAGAACTGAGCCCCAGGGTGTTCCAACATATAACTGTCAGGAAGAGTGGAAAGAGCCCCAGGAGCAGCCAGTGATTGTTTATACAGAGAAAGAACCCAGAGAGAGTTGTGTTCCACAAGTCAAGGGAAGGCTATTTCAAGAAGGGATGCTCAGGTATGTCAAATACAGTGAGGTTCAGGAATCACTGTTTTAACAGTAGTTTTCGATGAATGGTGGGGATTCTAACCAAATGGGAGGAGAAAAAGTAGAGACAGCAGTATCAACAGCTCTTTTCAAGTTATAGAGAAATAGGGCAGTAGGTAGAAGGGCACAGCAGAGGATTTATCATGAAACTAATGAAGTTTAAGTTTCAGGGCTTCTCATCTGCACAGGCCCCTTCTATGGCCCCAGGAGGGGTCCTAACAATGTATTTATGTGAAAATAAGTTTTTGTAAAATTTCCAAAAATAAAACATTTTAACTGCAATAAACCATTGTCTCCTTTCATTCCAACTTCTCTCCATCAAGCGTTCCCTCTTTTTGGTTGGCTGTAGACACTTCTGGAATTTGACTAAATGAGACTTAAACTAGGAATACATATAATTCGGGCTTATGTTTTAATTCTAAACAAAAAATTCTTTTCAAGTGTAATAAAAGTTCATATTGAAAATTCATAT
>NW_012151507.1:2774173-2776003 GCF_000956105.1 Propithecus coquereli
GTGATACCTAATACAATCTAGAAGACAGAGACAAGGTTGTCAGATGAAACATCTGTTAAAATGGTGTATAAATTCAGTCATTTTTAAAAGAACTAAGCTAAAATTACCTTTGAATTGAGGTTAGTTCATAGGCCTGTTAATATTTTTGTGTGTATAACTTTTCAAACAAATGAAGCATATAAATCTTTACCTATAATGTGTCTGTACATGTGTGTTAGCATACCATATATATGTAAATATATATAAGCCATATACACATACATATATATAAAAATACAATTTTAATAAAAATGTGTTGAATATTTACTATATTCCTAAATATACTACTACAATGGTTTTTAAAATAGACCTATGCCTTTGAGGTGCTCACAGTATGCTAGAGAAGACAAAGTTAAAAAATTTAAAAAAAAAAAAGGTGGGGGCCAGCCACAGTAGCTCACACCCACAATCCTAGCACTTTGGGAGGCCAAGGTGGAAGGATCGCTTGAAGCCAGGAGGTTGACAACAGCCTGAGCAACATAGTGAGACCCTGTCTCTACAAAAAATAGCTGGGTGTGGTGGTGTGTGCCTGTAATCCCAGCTACTCAGGAGGCTGAAGCAGGAGGATCGCTTGAGCCCAGGAGTTTGAGGTTGCAGTGAGCTATAATGACGCTACTGCACCCTAGCCTAGGCAACAGAGTGAGACCTTATCTCAAATGAATAAATAAATAAGATAATTGGAATGAAGGCATATATAAAGAATGATGGAAAGAATAAAAAAGCAATTAATATAAAATTGGAAATATCAAAGAAAGCTGGGATGAGGTTTGAATACTAGTTTGAGAGTCCATCAGTTATTCCCAGCAAAGAGAACAGCATGAGAAAGAATAAACTAACATGGAAGCACATAGAATTGTCCAGTGTGGCCAGAACATAAAGTGTGTTACTGAAGAAGGGTCTGGAAGGAGTGAGGGGGTCAGTCTGATGTCATTTTATCTTTTCAAAAAGAAAAGGTGGGAAAATTATTAATGTAGATCTAATTACCATGAAACAGACAAAGGTAGAAATATATAGCAACAATTTCCATACTTTCTACTATTGACTTTTGAAAGAACATAGAACTCCAGATCCAGTTTCAAAAGAAGTATAGAAAATGAGATCTTCAAGGCCCCAAACACTTGAGACCCTGTCTCTATATTTGCCTTCTCTCACTCTTATATCAAGAATAAATTGGCTAAAATACTTTTTGGGAGTATTAAGAACAGATGTCAAGAACACATGAGAGGTACGTACATTTTTAAAGGTATAAAATGAGACATATTATGCCTGAATTCATAAATAATCCACAAACTTTGCTTTAACCATTAGCTTCAGTTTACTCTCCCCAAACCTTTGCCCAGACTTCCTAACCTGGTGCCAATTTTACTAAAGTGAGATTTATACTTTTTCCTCCCACAATTCACCATCAAATTGGGATGTGGGGTGTAGGAAAACATGTTTCCACTAGCTGTACAAGTCCTACATAAGCGAAGAGAAAAGGCTTTTTATAGTATGTATAAAAAGGATTTTAAGAGGTTTTAGTGAAGAATTCACTAAACTCTACAGAGTTAAAGAATGACATTAAAAGAATGATGAGGATATCAAAAATGTAAGTAAGCTCTAAGGCTGAGACTGTGGGTGAGATATAGATAATGTACGAAGTCCAGATTTTTGCACTACAGTTTAGAAAACAAAAGACAAACTGGAATACATTCAGAGGCTAGTAAACCAGAAGAAAGGAAGATAAAGGAGAAGGAAGGGGAAGAAGAGAAAAATGCCTTAAAACCAGATTCTGGGGAATACTTGAAAATA
>NW_012151507.1:2792509-2794411 GCF_000956105.1 Propithecus coquereli
AGAAAATAAAATTACCTACTCAAGTCAATAGTACCACAAAAAGAGAAGTACCAAGAATTGTAAATTTCTGGTATCAATTTATGAACTAATGCAGTTATTCTTGGCTTTAATCTGTGTGTTTTTAATTTTCATTTTTTGAATATATAATCAATGTGAAGCAAAATAAATTTGAGAAAGGACCGAAGCATTAATAAAGAAGAAAGAAATGCTAAGATAGGAGGTGAATCAAGAAAATATGTACCCTTTTACAGTAGATACCTACTATATCCCAAAACCTCTTCATTAAACATGGAAAACAATTAGCAAAGAGGTTATACTTCCACTAGAATCCTTTAGACATTTTTGAAATAATTGGACAGCCATAATTTGGTTAATATTAATTTGAAGCAAGTAGCAAACCAATATCTCTGTAAAATATTGTATTATATGAACACTACGATTTAATTGCATCTTTATGCACATTAAATAGTAATAAATGTGAAACTTCACTTTATTTCCAGAGACCATCTAAATGATTTTCTATAAACAGATGGATTTTCATACAGCCTCCCCCCCACCCATAGTCAAATATATGGCCATTCTGTCTCTCCCAGAAGAATGTGAGTGACAACCTCCCAGAATCTGCCACTCTCAAGGGGAGGCCGTATTTTTGTTGTTTATTCCACTTCACAATACAGCAAGGAGCTCCATAACTACAAACATGGATCGGAACCTCTAATCTTGGAAATACTGCTCCCAAGCTCGCTCTCCTTTTCATTTTTGCTCTTTGCCCTCAACTCTCCTAACCCACTCTCTACATTTCTCACTTTTCATTTTCTAAACACAATTTTTTTTTCTTTTTTGGCACTAACAGTAGACATTTAAAAGAACACAAAGTGAATGCCCGTCCCTGCAAGTGTTTATCAGTGAGAAAATGTGTTCCTGGGATCACAATTGCACTAATAGCTTCACAGCTATTATTCATCTTCATAGCTGATGAATCCCAGTTAAACGAATTTTAAGATTACTTCCACCTTGCAGTGGCAGCCTTCTTTTTTCAAAGTGACACCAGCCTCCACATCTGTGACACATGTGGATTCTCAGTAGCCTTACTCAAGGTGTTGCTTTTGCTGTGCCCTTCTTCTTTAGGACCCAACAGATGCATTCTTGAAACAATCTCAGAGCTGACTTTTTCTATTTTCTAAATGTCTTTTCTTTGTTACACAGGAGGAATGGATATTCTTTATCTCCATTACTCCACACAATGAAAATATCCCCATGCACTTATCCTCTTTAAATAATATTCTTTGTAGATAATTCCTCACAAATTTGCCAACTCTAAAAAGATATTACAAAAAGATACAATATCTTAATATTTGGTGTTTGTTCATATATTTTTCAGACCTGCTCCATTAATTGAGGTTTATATTTAGAGGTTAATCAGACATTAGGAAGAAATTAAAAGCTTACAGTGAAGGGACGCAACTATTAGATTGCTCCTACTCAGCAGAAAATATTTTCTTGAGGGTCTCAACCATAAATGCCTGAATTCTGGGCAGGGAAAGCAGAATTTTAGTAGAAATACTAATCAAAATCCACAGGAAGTTCACACTGCTTTACTCTTTTAAAAAATGTCATATTTAATACATACAAAAGAATATATATACAATATGCATGGTATAATAAAACTCACATATCAGATTAAATACATTACCAATGTTCATGATCTACCTATCCTATCCCTTATCTTACCAAAAAAGGTAACCACTATCACAAATTTTAAGTATGTAATTATGTTCTTTTAAAGAAAAAGTTTTATCAGTTATCAGTTTTATCAGTATGTGTATTATCCTTAACCCAATATATCGTTTGATTTACATACTTGATTTTGAGCTTTATCTTTAAAATGGCATAATACAGCAC
>NW_012151507.1:2796586-2807780 GCF_000956105.1 Propithecus coquereli
TATTCTACATATTTATTTGATCTAAGAGTGATCTGCCACCAAGTGTCCTATTAACTACTTATGCCTTATTATGATTTCTTGGGGGTTTGTGGGAAGATAAAAATCATCCATATGGGACTAACGTTGGTAAATATTAAGAGTAATAATTATTCCTTATGCTTTATTTTCCCACATTTCCTACTATGAACACATGCTTTTAAAACAATGAAATAATGTAAAATAACTATGGAATCAGAATATTTGCCAAACACAAATGAACTCAATTAGTAAAATTTTATGTACATTATGAAATAGGTAGGATTTTAGGTCACTTCATAGGAAGATAGTTATTGAAGATTAAGGTTTCCCCTTCTTGGTGATTTCCTATCCCATACCATGAATAACTCTATCAGTGTAGAGGTTTGAAAGGAAATAAATGCATTTCTCTAGAGAAGAATTTTAAAATATTGCTTCTGCTAGAAAGTGTGGGTTCTCTACTCATGTGGGACCACCTTAGCTCCCATCCCAAATCCCTTGGCTTAAAGCTGGAATCTTTTCTCCGTTAGACATAGCCGTATCTGTTTACTAAAATGGATATGGAGTTATGACTTTGGGTAAGCATAAAATTGCTTGTATCTAAGGAAAAGAGCCCCAAAATGCAGAGAAAATAGAAGAGTGGGGCATAGAAGATCAAAAAACTATGATTGGGAGTTAATTACAAGAGTTAGGGATAAAAACAGACCTAAATTTAAACTATTGTATTAATAATTTGGATAATTTCCCACTATGGCCTCTTAATTAGTCAAGCGTAAGACACAGGCAAGAATTTCCAGGTAGCTGTTTCTGTCCAAGCGCCCCATCTATTAGCACTGATCTAGAGCTCAGGGTCCATTTTTGTCAACACTCCCAGAACTTCAGAAGTAGGTCCTCCATCGTTTGTGGCATCCTGTGCGGAATAATGGTCACGTCATGCAATTTGGTATTAGAAGAAAAACAAAAACAGAGAAGCAAGGGAAGGAAGGAGAAGATTGAACTACATCACACAGATGAGCAAATTTAGGGGTTTTAGATATTTAAGTATTAAATAGTTTTTAACATGTCATCATTTGGGGCTGAGACTCCTCTTATGACTTTTCAGGAGGATAAGATTATCCTTTGGAAAGGGTTGTTGCCCTCTTTGATTCACTTATTTTAAAGGAAGACAATCGGTAATAAGAAACAATTTCAGTGGGTGATTTGTTGCGGTCCACACCTACTGCTGACGACGTTTAAAATGTCACAGACAGAAGCCGGCGCCCTTCCCAATACCTGACATCCACTGAGGGCTTCCTCCATGCCGGGGTTTCGGTGTAGGTTTTGGGGGAGGAGTTTCACAACACGGTCGACGTCGGCACGCAGCCTGGGCTTTATAAACAAACTCCCCAAAGCCCGAATCCCCTCGGCGCTGGCCCGGCTTGAGAGGGGCTTCCCCAAAAAACGCTGTGGCAACCCGAACAGGGCGGAGCAGTGAGCGGAGCTAACCCGGGGGTGGGAGCCCGCGCGGCTGCGAGCCTGTAATGCGCAGACGCGGCGCGGGGCGCGGCACGCCCCCTACCGCTAGCTTGCAGAGTTGCTTCTGGTTTGGAGCAGCCACCCCAGGGAGGCTGTGGCTTTCTGCAGGTTTGTCTTAGCCCATCCCTACAACTTGCAGCCCGAGGCGCCTCACTCCTCTGCCACTTACCCACCCATTGTAGGCGAGCCCCTCAGCACGTGCATTCGACAGTTGCTTTTGCCCTGCCTGGCATCCTTCCTCTCTCAAGCTCTGTTTTATGAGCCAGGTCTACTGCCTCTGTCTGTCCCCTCTCCTCACTGCGGTTAAAACCTTACAGACTTGATAGGGGCTAGGGCTAGAGGCCGAAGTGACCAGCAATTTTCTGAGTAGGGTGGGAAGCAGAGTCCCGGCTCTTCTATGGCACAGGTGTGTGATCTTGGGCAGGTTATTTAAATTTTATAAGCCACCTTTTGAAATACATGCACACGTTCTGGAATATTAATTCAGCAACCTCAAATCAGACCTTTGTTTCCGTTTCCACTGCCTTAAGTCATAAAAGCCTTCCTCACCCACACCGAGCGAATTGCAATGGCAATTCAATTAGCAATTTTAGGTAGTATCTCCCCATAAAATTAATCCTATCCATTGCTGCCAAATTAAGTTTCTTAAAGATAAGCTGTATCATTACTTCCCATCCCCATCCCCAATAAATAAACCTTATGACCCCAAGCTGTCTTTCTGGACAGTATCTCATCCTAGATATTAAAATATTCCCAGCTAAGTGTACTTCACCACCCCCAACACACTTTGTAGTATTCATACCTCCACTTATGGCCCTTTTTCCACCATAGAGTTCCCCTTTCCAAATTTGTTAAAATCCTACCCATCCCGCATGGCCAACTTAAATGCCACCTCCTTCAGGAAGTCCCTCCTCATTTTCCCAATATCCTTGCTCTCTTCCAGACCCAAGCCTTTTAATTATTATTGTACTTGACACATTATCTTGTATTGCAGTTGTGAACCCATGTTATTCTATTTATCTTTTTCAATTACACATTTTAAATTCCCTGAGGGGAGGCACTATGACTTTTTTATCTCTGTATGCCCAGAAGTACTTTCCAAAATATGAACTAAAATTAAGGGGTAGGGGATTTTAAAAGCCTTCGATCATTTTCATTGACACATTCAAAAAGTTTCTTTTGAAAGCACAATTTTGAAATTGATAGCTACAAAATTAACTGTAAATGGAGAGTAAAGGGGAAGGGAACTCATTTCTCAGTCCCCTGCTCAGTGCCTGCAATGTCATAGCTGCTTTCAATATCTTCTTTCATTTCTTCACAACAATCCTGTGAGGTGGTTATCATCCCGTTTTCTAAGAAACTGAGGCTCAATAGAGTGACTTCCCTAATATATCACAGCTTTGAGTGGCAAACCTAACATTTCGAACTCCTTTCTGTAAGCATTATTGAAAAAAGTAGAGGAATTTGTACTACACGATCCTTTTAAAGAATCAAAAGAGATGATGTTCACAAATGTCCCTCCCGAAATATAACATCTAAACAAAAGTAAGGCATTAATTATGGGGAATATGACTTAAGTTAAACAAATAGATGTCATCCCATTTCTTTCAAGCACAACAATATTGGCCTTAAATAAAGTGTCCATTGGTCTAAAGATCATTGATAGTCATGTTAATTTTAATGATTTATGTTGATGTACTTTTGAAATGTAATTTAGCTATTATTGGCAGGTGGCTATGTTGCAAAAATCACATACTCTTTATATAATTCAAGATTCAGATGGCACTAGAATGTGTTTGGCAACAAAAAGCAAAAGTAAGACATGGTCCCTGCTCAGAAGGCTTATAATCTGAAAGGTAATAAAACACAGCATGTAACTATAGGGACATAAAACTTTGTTTAAAAAATTATTTACATAAAAATTTTCCAAGTCTTTGGTGATAATCAATGCCTTAATTAAGTAGGTTTTGAAATGGGATATTAAAGGAATGGTACTCATTTAGATACTGTAAGAAAAGATTGGTTTCTGGGATATAATGAATAAAAGATTCTCAACTTACGGCAAGAAGATGCTTCCCTAGGTATCAGAATATTTTGGTGTAGAAGAAAGAGATCATGAAGTTTCAAAACAAGATGGTACTTTCTGCTCTTGATTTGATTTAATTTCCCTTATTTTAAAAATTCAGTTAACATCAAAGGGACTGTGGGTCCTTTTGGTTTCTAAAGGGAAGAATGCTTTAAAAAGAGATTTGAGGGATGCCCAGATGAAGACCAACAAAAATAAACAGTGCAATGTGGTGCTAGAAAAAAATTGGGAAAACAACAGAAATAAGGGAAAGAGTCAAAGTAAAGATCACAAAGCAATGGAAGAATTAACAGGATGATTAAAGATTAATTAGGCAGGTTAGACGAGGGAAAGACTTAATATGAAATTTGTCCTAGGAGAAATTATTAAGATTTAAAGATGTAGTCAAAAGCTTCTATTGAAACGCAAAGTAAATTTAAAATAATTTTGATGAAAATGGGAAAATATATATTTATTTAATAAAAATAATTTTATAATCTACACAGAATTGAATAAAAAGTACAACAAATTATTTTCACTTCTTTGCAAAACTGCATACAGTACAACTTGCACATTGGGTTCAGCATTCTACAAATATGGCCACACACCAAAATGTGAACATATTCTTGTCTTAAATAAGTAAAGGCTCAGGCTGTGTGTACCACCAACTTTGAATTAAATTCCAGGGAAATATTGCTTTGGTAAGGTGAACAATTTGTACCACAGTCCATTTTATTTTTTAAAAAAAGATTAAATAAAATCCCTCAAACACCATTTTTCTACCCTCAAACACCATTCAGAAACTTGTTTCTGAATAAATAATTCCCTACATAGCAAAAACAAAACAAAGGAAAAAAAAAAAGACAAAATATAAAATTGGAGGTTGCTACTTTTACGACATTACTTCCCTTTTCCTTCCTGAACTAGTGTTCTTTCCTTTCCCTTAATTGTAAAGGAAAGTGAATGGAAAATGACCCATTCTTATCCTCATCCGTTTGCTTCTAGGATTCTTGCTTAAACCAACTGAGTCAATTTTGCAATCTTGTTATTATTTTTAACACTGTTTAGCTGTGTGATTCTAAAAAGTTAACACCACAGTTAAAAGCACCTATCTAGATTCTTTTCAAGATAAGGCAACAAAGTCAGCTTTAAATTAGTTTTCATGTGTCGCATATACTAGCAGCCCCCTGGTAGCTTGATTTCAGAATTAAATGCATACAGAATAGTAGTTTTTCAAGTAATTTAGTAATATAATCACTAGCAATTCTTATTTTAAACAAATATTCAAGATGATCTACCCTTAGGAACAGCGGCAGATTTAAGGTACAAAATATAGGAATCAAATCTATCCTAGTTCCTGTCCCATTGAAATAATTAAAAAGAGGCTCAGTTTATGAAAAAGGCCTTGGAATAATCCAACTCCTATTGACATCTTTACTTGGATAAGACAGGAAAATAATATAAAAGCTATAAATGGGGATGAAGTTATTTAAAAAAAGACTTTTTCATTTTATTTTGGAAATAAAAGGGAATGCAAAAACAAAATGGGCTAAATATATCTTTAGCCCATATATGAACTTTCATCATGGAATAGTCCTTCATAGTGAAGAATTAAAGACAAGCAAACCTATCTTAAGTTTTCTTATTAGATCTCTTCATTAAGATTATTAGCAGCCTTCAAAACTTGCCTTCTTTTCTAACTAAATGAGCTTCTCTGAGAAGCATATGAATAGTGCAAACATGTACTTCTGAAGAAAATCTACATAAATACATAATTGTCAAGATGGAAACCAAGAACATTCATACCATGAATTTTAAAAAATAACTTAAAATTAGAAATGACACATACTCCTTATAGGACAGAACACAATCTGAGCAAATATTGCCAGTGATAGGAACAACTTTCATCTGTAGAAACACGAATGCACGTGAATAACACAGGAATAAGAATTAAGTTGAATAGAGGCAGGTGCTGTTAGAACATATTTTCATCGTGACTTGTAACGAGTTATTTCCTCTATGAAGTCCTGGTCCCACCAGGCCAAGCATCTGGCTAAGTTGGTACAGACGTACATGATCTATAAAACATCAAACTCACTTGCTAATCAAGTATACAAAACCATGTTCTGCTTGATTGCTCTTGATTACTTGGTTTTTAAAATCAAGTTCACTTTTGAATCAGAAAAAAAGTCATCCTTAAATTAGCTCTCATAAATAGTCCATGAAATAAATTCTTTTTCTGGCTCCTCCAAACAGTATGATGTTACTCCCGGAACACACAACGTATTAATCGAATGGCTGCTTTGAAGCCACGAAATGCACACTCATAAATATGTCTATACTTAAAAAAAATTAAATACATCCAGGCAGCTGCTGTGCAGAGTTCTTGCTGTAAGAAGAAGCCCTTCAGCCCGGTATTATGAAGTGGTTACTTGAGAACTTGATTCTGGATCCTCCTGCTTTCTACATTTCTTCATAATACTGATTACACCATTAGCCAGGAAAACCACAGCGATGAGTGCAAAATAACTGGCATAGATCAGGAACTAAAATGGAGAAAAGTAGTAATTTACAGAATTATCAGTTGGAAGATGAGCTATTTTATTACATATATGTGAACATACTCTATGATTAAAGATATATTCAGAGTTTCTCAATGAAATTTCAAAAAAACTGTGTGCTTACCCTATGTGCTAGGCACTGAAGACACAAACAAGCAGCACAGCATACTGAAGCTTGACCGCCTGAGTGTGCATCCTGACTTCATCCCTTATGAGCTGGTGGCCTTGACTGAGATACTTAATCTCTGAGCTTTGACTTGATTAACAAAATGGAATTCATAATAGTTCCTACTTTACAGGGTTGTTGGGAGGAGTCAATGAGATCATGCATGTAAATGCCTATTAGCGCAATGCTAATGCTGTTAACACTATTGTTTTTATTGTTGTTACTGTTATTATTACAACTGAGTTATGGTCCCTACGCTCAAGCTGACAGGTGGGTATGACTAACAGGCCAAGTTCTGAAGATCAAGAACTTCTATTCTTTCCCAGAAGAGGGCAGTAGGTGGTCAACCATATTCCATTACAGGACCACTTTTTATAAGGTATTTCCTAAGCCAATTTTTTAATGTGACTATATAATTTATTAACACCATCATCTTCTTCTTAAAATAATATACTAAATACTTACAAGCCTGATTCAAAGGTACAATAAGAGTGTGGCCTTAAAGCTCAGAGCCAGCTTCTTTCAAACTTAGCCACATTTCTATAGGAAGTCTGTTAAGTAATCATGGCAGTTACGGTTTTAGCACAGCTCACAAAATCCTATTATTCCACATGTTTAAATCCAACATTCCATTTCAAATGCCAGCCATATTTCCCTCAACTATAATGGTTCTGGGGTCTCTTCCTTATCAAATAGGCAGGATGTCAGGCACTTAGTTTCTCTCCTACTTTCCACCCCAAAGGAAGCTTTGGGGTTAGATGTTGGTTTAAATCCTAGCTCTACCACACTATTGTGGATTGTGTGACCTTAAACAAGTCACTTAACGTCTCTCAGACTCATTTTCTTGATGTCTAATCCTGACAACAACCCTGCAAATTCAATATAAAGTACTTAGCACACAGAAGGCATTCAATGCACACTACCTGTTACTATTATTTCTCTTTTAGATCTCTTCAGTAAAAACAAAGTTAATTACTGCTAATGTGTTGGGGTTTTCTATACTAAGAAAACTAATACAGAAGTAATGAAATATTACTTAGTATAGTTAGTGTGTATGGAGGGACTAACGGGGAAAAAATCATTTGGGCTGGATTTGGGGTAGGGTAGGCACTTCATGGTTCAGTCACCCATTTCACTGAAGCAGAGAGCGAGACGTACCTACAAACACAATGCATGAAGGCATATATAACTATAAAGGCCCTAAATGAAAAAAAGTATTCACATTGTCTTTGGGTGTTTGTGCAGGTGCCTTCTCAATAGGTCATATGTTACAAACCATAAGGCAACAGCAAGTCATTACCTTGGTATTTGGGTTAGGGGTGTTTTAAATAAAGAAGGGAGGAGACTTAGCTGTGAGATGAAGCAGGGCTTCTCAAACATGGGATACAGTATTCCAGGAACAGAATTAAGAATGGAGGGAAATACTGGATGAGAAAGCACAGGGCTTGGCCTGGAAGGAATCTCAACTGAAATAGCCCCACCAGCCTGGTTAGTTACATGCAGGAATGCTCTAGGACCTCATCAAAAAGATGATGATCCCAATATCATCCAGGCAGGAAAGAACTAAGGATGAGGGGAAGGGTAGTGACCAAAGGATGGAGGGAATACTTTTACTTTGTATCTGTCCTTACTGTTTGAATTTGTTTTCATTCATGCTCCACTTTTGTCACCCTGATCAAGTCATGCTACCTTCATTGTCAAAAGAGAGATCTTACCTGAGTGGTAATTTCTAAGCCAAGGCCACTGGCATCTACCACAATTAGAGTGAGCACAGTCTGCAATGCCAGGGCAATGAAGGTATTTACACCAAACACTAGGGCATAGCGTTCCATGCTGAGGTTTGCAGCGATTTGAAAACTTAAAAAAAAAAAAAAAAAAGAATGAATAGACAAAAATTACTTCTTGGACAGTTACAATTTTTACTTTAAGTGAAATTTCTACTTTAAATGTGAAGAGTAGCCCCTTCTTTCTACTGTCAATTCCCTTCCCAAACAAGTGAAAAACATTTTGCTGCTAAATGATATAAATCTCAATGCAAACATCTGAAAACAGTAGGAACATACAAACAAGAAAATAAATGAATCTTGCCTAAATGCTTCCTCCAGAGTAAAACTGATACCGTACATATAATTCAATGCCTTCTCCCGTTTCCCTCTTAAAACTGGAAAATTTAATTTCTTGGTTTGTAAAGAAACCAAAAAGTTTATCCTGTTACAATTTTTCCTAACGCTTCTTTGAGCCAAAATACATACGTTGCTATTGTGATGAGTAACATGTAGATGATTCTGAAGACAACATAGGATGCATAGCACACCCAAATATTATCCACAGTGTCCATGATGTACACTACAGCAGCAATCAAGAGAGAAAAGAGAGATAATATCATCTCTCCCCAAGTTGACCAGGATATTTTAATATAACCAACCACAAACACGGCAACTGCCCCTACAAAACAAAAAGAAAAGTAATCTAGTTATTTTGCTAAACAAATACTACTTCAATAAATTAAAGATTTAGCTTAGAGTATTAAATTTTAAAATCCTCAAACTTATAAATAGGATAGCTCAAGATTATAGAGGGCTTTGAAACTCAGGCAGAGAATTTTGGACTTGATGGAATAAATAAAATGGAGCTATTAAGACATGAGGGACTGAATTAGGACATGTAGCAATGAGATAGAAAAGGAGGACACAGACCCAGAAATACTGCTAAGGAAAAAACTACTGCAGCTGAAGCAGAGGCAAGAGTAAAAAAGAACCACTGATTCTAGTCTGGCAACGTGGCGGGCTGAGTCATCATCTCTCCTGCTAAACAAGGAGCAGTCTAGAACATGGCAAAAGGGCTTCTCTGCCTTTCGGTAAAACAATGACAATGATAATGATAGCTAAAATATATGGAGTGTTTTCTGAGAGCCAGGCACAGTTAGTAAGCGTTTACAGAAATCACATATTATTAAAACCTTCCAAAACCTTATAAGGTAGGTCAATGAATTAGAAATGGATAATGGAACATGATGGTCAAGGTCACAGGCTCTGAAGCCACCCTGCCTGACTTCAAATCTCGTCTTTAGTACTTACCATCTATATATGACCTGAACAACTTGTTAACCTACTTTTCCCAAGTTTCCATTGTAAAATAGGGATAATAATTGTACCTATTTCAGGAATTTTAAAAATTCCTCAACTGGAGGGCTGAGTTAATATAAAGTCCTAAGAATAGCACCTAGCACATATTAAAACTCAACAGATAGTAGCTATTATTGTGATAATCTATTATTTATTGCTAAACAAAATTTCACATCAAGTGACAAAACCACCCAATAAATAGAGATAATGGACACTAGGATAAGAAAAGAAAACAATTTTGAAATTATTATATTAGGTTTCCCCAAAGCTCATAAAGAATTCAAGCTTGTTAATCATAGTCCTTCACCACTTGAGTACTTCTAAGTTGTCCCGAATTACAAAATTAGAACTCAAAATAAGTAAGTCATTCTTTGGGGCTATTTCAAATTTGGGAGAAGAGAGTAAATCTGATTACAGTTAGCTTAACTACCAGAGGAATCTCCCCTCCCACCACCCTCTACCATCCTGCACTGCTTACCCAGTAAGGTTGAAACGGCCTCCACACCACCATTATAAATAGCAGCATAGCGAGAAGGCATCACTTTCTCCCATAGGCCCTGTGCGTAGTTCACGACTTGAAAATAGCCACAGGTGGAGAGGGCCCACCACACAGACCAGCAGAGCAGAGGGCGAGAGGAATAGCACATCAAGAAATCATTCCATAGTACCCTCAACACAAGGAGACGGCCTGGCTTGGGTTCCTACACAGCAAAAGGCAACAAAGTTCAAACATCATGAAAGCAATAGTACAGAAAGCAATTGTACAGACTCAATTTTCTATTTAACGGGTTTTTTTCTTTTTCCTTGTGAAAACCAACTACTTATTTAATAAATAAACGAATAAATCATAAACTTATTAACAATTACATTTATCCCCTCTGGGGAAAAATATGTTCTCATACAATTTTTGCTTTAAATGCTCGAAAGCATCACCAACTCAGTAAAGGCTGCAGTTTACCAAATGAAGGCAGAAAAATGAAAAGAGATTGCAGACTTCAGCCAGTGAGAGACAACATTCCACATCTCCCACACAGTGGCAAGCCACATTAGGAATAAGCAACAGCCTAGTAACCCTATTAAATCACTATTCAGTTAAAAGTCCATCAATGGCAACCCCCCATCCTTATAACTGACGGATTCATTGTCAGTAATTGTTAAAACGCAAATCTTAGAAAGAAATAGACCAAAATGTTAGCAGCAGTTTTCTCTAGGAAGTGGACCTATTAGTGATTTAAATTTTCTCTCTTAAGCTTTTTATATTACCCAATATTTAAATAATGAGAAATATTAGTATTATAATAAAGTAATAAATAAAACTGCTATGTTTTTAATTGAGTGAAATGAGATTACTGAGCTATGTACCATCAAAAGAAATGAACATAAGATTCTGGACATTCTGAGAGATATCTCCAATTTTATCAAAGGACTAATTAATCAAAGGTTGCTATAAATCCTGAACCTTGCTCAGATCATGGGAAATTTTACTTTTGTGGCTAATATGGAAAGGCAAAATAAGACACATGTAAAGATGAGTATTATATAACATTGAGTAAAAAAAACAAAGTTATGGAACTACATGTAGATTATAATATCATTTACTATAAAATGTACATATGCATATATGAAAAGAGATATTTGGAAAGAAGTTCACTAAGATATTAATAGTGGTAACCTCCGGGTGATAGCAGTTCAGGAGATTTTTTTTACTTCTTTTTATATAGTTTTCTGTAATGTTTAATTAAAAATA
>NW_012151507.1:2808550-2871030 GCF_000956105.1 Propithecus coquereli
AGGCTGGTCTTGAACTCCTGAGCTCAAACAATCTGCCCGCCTCGGCCTCCCAGAGAGCTAGGATTACAGGCGTGAGCCACCGCGCCCGGCCGAGATCCATTAATTTTAATGGACTACAGCAGAATTTTACTGTTTAGCCTCAGTTGCCTTAGGAATAAAACTTAGAAAACATCTGTGACATCTAAAAATTAAGGATATTGGAAGGGTTATAAGAAATAAAAAGTATATTCCTGGAAGAATGAAACTACTAAAAGAATTGACATATGTCTAATAGAAACTCTACCATAAATTGATGCATATATATTAAGAAACTCTTAGTTTCCTCATCTGGAAAATGGAAATGATAATAATAATACCTATCCACATAGGACTATTAAGAGTTAAACTAGATAATGCATGTATTTACTATAAAGTAATTAATGTTATTGTTATTGCACAGTTAAAAAGTCATGATAGACATAAAATCACACCCAGTTTAATAAATTTAATGATTTAAGATAGATATATGTAATAATAAAATCTGCCACACAAAAGTTAAGAACTTGTCAATCGATTATCTGGTCATTCTAAAAGAATAAATAAGGCAGCTGCTATTCATAAAAATCAGCACCTCTGGCTGTAAACTGCTGGCCGCCTTCTATGCTGCTCTCTAGGCTTCTTCAAATGCTGAGTTTATATCAATTATACTTTCTAAAGAAGCATTTGAAATATTACCTTTTACATTTCTTGTTAAATTACACCTCTCAGATTTATTTCCATTACATGAAAACTCTGAGCTGCTTGTAGTTGGCATGCAGGCTCTATCTAAATAAGTGAGCGTCACTGTGTTCCAAGGAGCTTTCAGAGTTTCACGTGGGATGAAGAACAGGCTCAAGTGGGTAAGAGTCTCAGACCCACAATGCATTCCTGTTTCAACCAGAAAAGCTCAATTTTTACTTGTTTATCACAATAGGCATCTAGTTTCAGATTTCATTTGGAGAAAAGGTTTTAATGCTGTTTTATATTAAATAATTTTTTAAAAGCCTAAACAATTACTTCCCTCTATCAAGGAAGGGAAGTCTCTACTGTCGTGGTTTTAGGTTGGAAATTTTGACTGTGCCACTTCCTACGTGCCTTTGAGCAAGTTACTTAAATAAGCTTCAGTTTACTTATCTGTAAAATGGGGAAATACCTATATCATAGTGTTTTAATAAGAATTAAATAATATAATGAATCTAAGGTGCTTAGCACAGTATCTAGAACTCAAGTCAAAATAAATGGAAGGTGTGATAATGATGATGATGAAGACCAGGGGTAATTAATTCAAAGAGAAAAGGAAAGATTATTCTATTGACAACCTCACAAATAAATGACTAAAGGTACAAAGCTGCTGTTTATTATTCATGTCTAATGATGACAGTAAAAACAGCAATTACCATTTCTTGAGTACCTACTATGTTTATTAATCTTAAAGCTTTATATTGTCTTGTTTAATACTCGCAAGAACCCTATAAGGTAGACATGTGTATAAGGAAACTAAGACTCACAGAATTAAGTAACCTGCTCAAGAAGGAATGGAGTTTGGACTTACTTCTCTTTTTCAAAATCCACTATACCCTGCTGCTAGAAATGACATTATTAAATACAAAAGTGGAAGCACTAATTTTGCTGGTATAATTGTTTATGGAACCCAGACATGCATACACACAAAAATTCTAATAGTAAAAGATGTCAATCTGCAGAAAAAAGCACGGCCATATTAAGAGAATCATTTATTAGGTATAAATTACATGTCGGGCCCTGTGCCAAAGAAGTGGTTTAATTTGTATTTTTTTTTGAAACAGGGTCTCACTGTTTTGTCCAGGCTGATCTTGAACTCCTGTACTCAATGGGTCCTCCCGCCTCAGCCTCCTGATAGCTGGGATTATAAGCATGCACCCACAGTACCCTGCATCATTTCTAATATATGAAGATCTCAAAATAAATCAGGTTTAGCTATAAGCCAAGTACATAATGAGTCCAGTTCTGTGTGGGAAAGAAAATCACAGGCTTTGGTGGCTCTTACTGCAATGTCAGCCTTTGGCCTAAAGCAATAGGCTGTCTTTGAAAAGAAGTCACAAATACTCTAAGGTAGCTTGTAGAGTAGGCTATCATTTGGACTCCTACTTTATTTTCCCTTTCTAAAAAAAAAAAAAACATCAAGATGAAAACCATCCACCTACCTACCTACCCACCCTTCAATATTACCACAATTATGACTTACGGCTTAATTATTGGTTTTGTCAACTTAAAATCGTCTGTGATCCCCAGTATCCACATTCTGACTTTCCTTCAACCTTGCCAAAGAAAAACAGCAGCACTTTAAAGTCCAGTCTCTAGAGCTGCCAAGCAGCACTTCCCCCTTGCTTTGGTATTAGCAGCGGAGCCAAGGATATCACAGAACTGACTTGAATCCTAATTTTGACCACACTGTAGCCAACATTATGGTCCTGACAATGTTGTTACCTTGGTGACAGAAATTTATGTTGCAAAGTACAGAGAGAAGTGAATCGCATATATGCTCTAAATTATGTTTGGGAGTATATCTGTGCAATTCTGCCTAAATTGCTAATCTCTGATCCCAATCCTTACCTCTAAAAGAATGAGAGGTCTTGATGAGGTCTAGTCCCTTTTAACTAGATACTCTGACTATTCTATGACCTACGGTTAGAATCATTTCTAACCCTAAATTTTGTAATTCTTCAGCTTTTAAAATACTGATACTTTGCATATCTATAAATAATAAATTTCAAGTTGGTCTAGGCCAGAGGTTTTTAAACTGCAGGTCACAACTCATGAGTAGGTAATAAATTGATTTAGAAGACAGTGACCTGTATTATAAAAAATAGAATGAAATGTATCAGAATATTATATTGTAAAATTTTTGTTTCTGTTATATATAAAATACTTATGTATGTACTGATTGCTATGTAAAATGCATTTCTTACTATGTTTCTTATTCATATTAAAAAAGTTTGAAACACTGGTTTATAAAAATCTTTTGAACTATGGTAAATATGTTAATATTTAAAATATATATTTATAAATGTATTGTATGTATGTGTATTAATTTTAGCTAAAGCCACTGTAATGTATTTGAAACATAAAAAAAGGGCTCTTTTTTTCCTGCTACATGAGATCAAATGATTATACTTCATCAACCCTTTGATGACTCCAGTGTCACCTAAGAAACTATGAAGGAACCAGCATTTCATTGCTATTTAATCCCATAGTCTTTCTTACCAAAGCTGCCCACAGGTGCCCTGGTAATCAAGGTGAGTTTCACAATGACTGTCACCCAGGCTCAGAAGGTGACCCAGACTCTTTGGGATGATAACCTATATTTCAACTAGTAACCAGAGGTGAAAAACAGAGGTAGGCAAAAGAGAGTAATTTTCAATGAAAGCATAAGATGCCATGTTGAAACAATTGGGTTAACTTCAGGAAAACAGCCAAAGACTCTATTCATGGTGGTTCTTTATTCTCATCCAGCCTACAAAGCTTATAGAGTTCAGTTTTATGTCTGACGGAGCCCATTTGCAAAGCTGGAATGTTAATAGGCTTATTTTCAAACATGTCTCAGGAAAACTAAGACTACAGTGTGGTTGGAATGAACCTTGCCTCTCGCAGCTTATAACCTGATAAAAAGGAAAAAAATATTTTATAAAAAATATGGGTGAGTGGGGGAGGCAATTTCATCTTCAAAGCTAGACAGAATGGATGGATGAGTTATTTTCATGTGATTCCTCTTTCTTCCAAGATATAGCTTCATATCACACTTTTAATATTTATTCCAACATCATTTTAAATTGTTTTCTTGTGATTCTCTTCCTCTGTACTACTCATTATTACCCCACTTCAGCAAATTGTCATTTGAAAACTAAATAACAAACAGATATCCCTTCTAGCACAGAAGAGGAAAATAAATTCCTATCCTTAAATACTTTAGGTTTCAAGTCAGAAACTAGATCTAAATATTATAATAATACTTTACTGGAAAAAAATTATCTGAATGTTTTCTTTACATACCAAGCACTGGGGATAGAAAGATGAAGAAGACACAGCCTCTGCAATCCAAGACATCTCTGACACAATATAATGTTATCCGTCTGACTTTGGAGATCATGCACTCCAGGGAAAATAAATTTGTCAACCCTAATATAAATAAACCCTATGTTGAATTAACGAATGAATGAACCAATGAATCAACTCAGGATAAAACATGAATCTAAATGAATACAAGATCCAGCAAGACGGAGTTTCCTTTCTGTTTTTTCACCACTGGTCCAGCCCCCATAGTAACAACTACAAGATATTTAAGGCTGAGCTTACCGGTTCCTCCACGGGAGGTTCCTCCATATTTAGAGGGATTTTTGACTCAATGTCCTCCCACCCAGGAAGGTGGTTAGAAGCTGGGGTGTCAGTAACAATGCCACCATTTTGTACCTTGATGCCATTCACTCCCTGGCAGGTGGAAGAAACATGGTGAAAGAAGAGGCTCTTCTGTGGCATCGGCAAAAACCAGGCCACAGCAAAAGCCACAGAAACACAGGTAAGAGAGATGACATTCAGGCTGAACAGGGACCAGCCTGCCACTGAGACGAGGATTTGCCCTAAGACAGAGCCCACTGTGAAGCCCACCAAAGTGGCACTTCGACAGTAACTTGTGACTTTCTGGTACCTGTCCAGGTCTACCACACTATAGATGTAAGAGTAATAGGCAATTTCAGTGGCTGTGGCAATGCCATAGAAGAATTCCAAGAACTGAATGGCCAGCAGTCCCTGGGCATAGAGTAGCATGAACCACGTAACAATAAGGCTGAGTCCCTGCAGCAGAACAACGGGTTTGTAACGGAGGTAGTCTGTAGCAAGGAACACAGGAAACAGCAGCACCAGGTAAGAATAAGTCCATACTGGAAAAATTTCATTGAAGACCTGGTAGAAAGAGAATAAAAACCCATTAGTGATCAAAGGATCTGGAATATTCATAAAGAATTTATTCTTATAAACAATCTACCAATACCTCAACCTTATTAACCAAAGAAACCTTGACAACAACAGTTCAGATAATTGTTCGGGATATCCTTTCCTATCCCCACTCCATCATCTTTTTCCTACCAAAATCCTTCCCATTCATCAAGGCCTAGTCTTTCCTTACCCAGAAAGACTTTGCTGAAGCTGCAAGTATTTGTATCACCACATTCAAAGCTCTCTTATAGTGCTTTGTATGTATCAGTTTCCCTAATTAATTCAAAACACTGGTTCTTTTTTTTTTTTATTTATTTCAGCATGTTATGGGAGTACAGATGATTAGGTTACGTATGATGCCCTTACCCTCCCTCCCCCCCAAGTCCGAGCTTCAAGTGTGTCCATTCCCCCGGAGGTGCGCATCACACTCATTGTTTGTGCATATGCCCGTCCCCTCCTCCCCCTCCCCCCAGCCAACATCTAATACATGTCATTCTTATATGTGCACTTAAATGTTGATCAGCTAATACCAATTTGATGAAAATACTGGTTCTTAACCATGGCTGCACATCTCCTAAGAAGCTTTAAACATTTTGGTTGCCCAACCACAGATATATTTTTAAAACCTCCCACGAGACTTTACTATGAGCCAGGGTTGAGAGCCATTCCTTAAAGGTGGATGCTACATTCATCTGTATAATCTAATAGCCAACAAGGATACTAGGCTCAATAAATGTTTTGGAAATTGAATCACTGTCAATTCTTACTTCTAGTCACAGGATAAGAAGACTTGATCCTACTGTTTGATTAGATTTCTCTGATTTTAGGTTTCATTTCTTTTGGGACAGAGTAATAAGTAAAGACAGTAAATATGTTCTAAAGTCTTGACAGAACAGCTATGTCTGGATGGTAGGATTATAGGCACCTTTTATGTCCTTATTTTTGCTTGTTTATAATATGAAAAAAAGAGAAGTTTTTGTTTTCTTTTTCGTGCGTATTTTAAAATTGGGATACAACATAAATAATCTTTATCATAAGCTTTAAATAAAGAAGATCCCAGCAGAAATTTTAGTTCCTTCACTTTCTGTGTGATAATAGGCAACATTCTTTAGTTTCCCTTAGCCTTAATCTCCATTATCAGTAAAAGAGGAGTAAAATCTGTGTCATGTGGCTGTTTGTTGCAAAAATTAATGAAAGAATACATGTAAATTTCTGAAGACTAGAGGGCCCAAGCTAAAACACAAACCACCTAGGGCCATATGACTTAACTAAATTAACTGGGCTATCATCCCCATTCTTCTAATAACAATCACTGTAGGAGATTTTTCCTTCCTTTTAACAGTAGCCTCAGTTTTTAAGTGCTTTTTGGAAGGTAGTCTTGGTAAGAGGCTGAATACTTTGTAGTGGAGCAATCTAATCCTAGACTTTGACATTCTGGGACCAGGGATAACTTTCTTTTTAACTCTCATATATATCTCAGTTCACCCAAGTGTAATAAGAGCTAATTTTTCTAAGGTTTTAGAGGAACAATAAAATAAACAATTATTGTAAAATCTCTTGCCAGTGCAGAGGACAACTATAAAAGCGAAACATAATCTTCATTTTCTGAAATACATCCAGACTTGATTTCTAACTGCCCATATATCACAAGTGATTTGTTTAATAGCCTCACTTTCACGAATTTTGCTCTAATTTATGTTTGTAAATCAGCAATACCCATTTGATCAGGAAATTTTGTTGCACCTGAATATGCACCTAAAAGAATAATCAAGAACTGTAGAAACGATTCTTATTCAAAAGTGTGAAAATTTTAGTAAATGAAGAACAAAGTGTTGTTGGCTGCATAAGAGGCCTCTCAGCAAAAAAACAAAACAGGAAAGAATAATCTTGAGATAAAAGTGGTGAAGAGTGAAGGCTTCCCTACCACTTTTCACAGTTGTGTTCCAATTAACAACTTCCAACTCCTTTTTAGCCTATGCTTTCAAAGATACTCTCCTTCGGTTTTCTAAAGTTTGAAACTATCTCCTCTGACCCAGCATCACCTTCACATTTTCCCCATCACGTTTTTCCTAATACAGTATCACAAGGCTACTAGCCATCAAAACTGTCCCTTGGAAATGTCCTCTATTGCTCCCTTCGGTACCACATCTTCTTTTGTTTTGGGATTTTGGTTGACCTCTTTCTTCACTCTAATAGTATTGCCTGCACTTAAACATGTTATGTAACTTTCAGTAATGGTTACCTCCAAACAATTAACTGTCAAGTTTTCATTGTGTAAGTCCCATCCTGTTAATTATCAAAGTATCTATACTCGTGAGCCTAATTCTACTCCTAATACAAAACCACAATTTAGATAATGAAGTTGAAGGAAAGTAACAACGACAGCCAATGTCACTGCCAATGACAACTAAAACAAAATTAAGGTTGGGGGGCGGGGGAGAGGAGATGAGTTCTCTTTAAGCTATTCTAAATAAGAAACTTGCACTTGCATTTTCTCCTACAAGAGAATAAACCCAAGATAAAAATACCTTTCACACTATTATCAACATCATAATAACAAACCGCAAGTGTTGTGCTACATCCCATGCTAAGCACTTTATCTAAATTACCTCCATTTAATCCAAACAAGAACCCCAATCATCTCTATTTTACAACGAAGGAAACTTGGCCTTAGAGAAAGGGGTAAGTAAATTGTCCCATGTTATCACAGCTGGGATTGGCAGTAAAAAGATCTGAACCCAGATATTAGGAATCCATCACACTAACATGCCTGGTTTCTTAAATCAGAAAATTGTTACTGATCATCACCTGCCAAGTTTAATTCTACTGCCTGCAGTAGCTTGTTCATCTGCACTGAGGTGCTTCATAGGGCATTCATGAAGAGACAGAGATCATACAGTCTCCAGAGCTTAGCTACTGGGTCTCCACAGGAGATCCTTTTCTCTTTCAGTGCCCCAGGTGGAAGTCATTATACCAGAAAATGCCTTTTTGATAGATATTTCCAATCTCAAAGGGAAACTTCCTACAGGCAAAAATGCACTAATTATGAACACTTTACTAATTGTCCATACCCCAACTTCTCACCTCAGGTAAAATCTGCCATATGAGCAAAGGGAATTAATTTTATTATAATCAAGGTGCCTTTCACAACTCTTTGGATCAGAACTTGTTTGTGCTTTCTTGAGATACAAAAAGTCAAGGGAAAACAGATGTTCAGTTTTAAGCTCTAATTTAGATTTAGACTTTAATTTAGAATCAAGTTTCAATTAAACTATTCCATAAGTACTTATTTGCACAATATTGTTTTCAACCTGTGTGGAGGTGACAAAAAAGAATAAAATGAAGCCTCAGCTCTCCTGGAGTTCTGAACCTAGTGAGGAATATACATATACACATACAGTATTTTATATGGAAACAGGAAATGGAGTTGCTTCTTTGAACGTTGAAGAATGAGAAAGTCAAAGTCTAACAGAAAGATATCAATAGATATTTATGGGAAGATTATTCTAAGTAGAGATCATGTCTTTGAGTACAGGCCATAAGATGAGAGACTGGATATGAGGGACTTATGACTTTAAGATGAGTATGGATGGAGCGTGAGTGTGTGGAAGGTGGCAAGGCATAGATGGGATAAAGAAGATAAGGCTGTCAGGGAGGTAAGAGTCAAACTTTGTAAGGCTCTGAATACCAGGCAGAGTAGATGGAATATTAAAAAAAAAAAAAAAAACCAAAGAAAGGTAATAAATGTCTGTCAAACCACATGATACAACAATAGAAAGATAAAAAAAGTTTTTAAAGACAAAGAGCTCTATTTTATTTAAAGTCTGGCTTTCAACCATCAGCATACAGTCAAATTTTAACCTACTTAAAAAGTGGTATCTGTTTTAAAATTAATGCTTTTCCTAAAATCTAAGGAAAAAAAATCCTTTGAGAGGAGAGAGAGAGAGGAAATTCTTTTTCCCTCTCCTTTTGTCTTTAGATTTAGTTAACAATACCTCTATTTAATCCGACTTGGCCCTTCTGAAGATTTCTGGGGGAAATAAAAACTTCAATACACATGTCACTGAATATGACTTGGCATTTCCTTTAAAAATCATGTAACAACTTTTATTTAACTGTCCAGTACTGAAAGCAAGCACTTAGGAAAATGAATAAATTTTTCTATTTATTTTAGTTATTCAAAAAATCTAGGCTTCTTCACAGGGTGAGCAGAGCCATACTGTGTACCACAATAGAATCAGCCATGTTTCCAAGGTCCTCAGAGAAGACATTCCTTCCCCAGACCACTAGATTTCTCTTCAAACCCTGCCCTTCTCCTCATCTAATTTGCAATAACTGAAGTATGCTTATGTTTTTGTTACACAATCTGCAAATATTTACTGGGCCAGGCACACCTGCTTTATTTTTATACCCCCAGGACGTATTTCACTCACCCTGGAAAGCTTTCTGATAAGACAAGGCACATGATCATGATAGCACATCAAACAGCAACCCTCCACCCAGGGCCCGTGACGAAGCAGACCAGCTTTCAAATATCCACACTGGGAGCATTTTTTTCTCCATGCATTTCACTGTCCCACAAGGTGCACAAACTGTGCAGATCACATGGCAGTTCACGTGAAACTTTGTCAGCTGTTCACCAGCAGTATCATTTCTACCTCAGTGCCTACACCTCGAATTCAGTGGTTGTTTTGGGTCTCCAGAATGATACATTCTCTTATCAGTGCAGTAATTTTCTTTTTGTAAAATCATTCTGTTCACAGGAGGTGGCCCTTTCCACTTTATTATTGTTTTAAACCAGTATTAAAATTCAAACAGGTAATGAATAACTTACAGTCCCTTATGTAGTGATCCATAAGAAGGACAAACAGATGATCTGAGGGTAGGTAAAAGTCAGTGATGCTTGCTAGGGTTGAAACAATGTCAGACACTCAAACGAAACCCTCAGATCAGAATTCAATAATGACTCTCAATTCCCTCTCAAGTGCCCTTGAAAATGAAGGAGCACTGCAACAACAAACTGAACTGCGAGTGTTTATAACCTGCAGATGTGCAAATGATTGGTAGTGCCACCTATTGCTCTGACCTGTTATGCAGTTGCTACTCAAAAGAGGTGACTGACTACTAACCACTGGAGGAAGAGAAAGGTTCAAATGGGAGGAGCATTTCACAGCAACTGGGGCAGAGAGGCAGGGTGGAAGGAAAAGAAGGCACAGGAAAAAAAGAACAGCTAACAAGTGCCCACTCAGCTAATAGTAGGGAAAAGAAGACCAGAAATCAGCTTTTACCCTTTGCTGTGTTCAAGGAAGAGGGTGCCGAATCTGCTTTATTTTGGTCTTGTGGTAGCACTTCAGGTTTAATTTTTTTAAGTATATATAATGTCTTCTGCAATAAGCACGTGCTGGTTTTGAACATGCACTTTAAGAGTTAAACACATTTCTTAAGAACACTATGCATTTCTGAAGTACTTTACTTACAAGTCTTCATCTAGAAAAAAATTAATCAGCAAGTTCTTGATCATGGACTATGTGCTCTCAATTACCCTGAACATGCCAGAGGGTACAGAACCTTCAAAGATCTCACCACGCAGTTGAGAAGCAAAACTAACATCTCTGAACCAACAATTCACAATTTATACTATAATTAACTGCCAATTATGTGATACCATCTGCCTTTATCCCAGGAGATGGGGCTTAAGGCGGGGGCAGAATATCCTTGGGCACAACCTCGCCCAATTAAAAATCAAGACAAATTAAGATGATGGATTCTTGTTGTCCTGTACTGTCCTTACTTGACTTATCACATCCTCCTGTCAAAGGTAAACAAAGTGGGGGAAACACAGAGGGAAGATCCTCTGAGAAAAGTAGTGGCTGCTTACTTTCAGTCAACGACTACTACTAAACCTCTACCATGTTCAAAGTACAGCTTGCTGTTTTGACTTCCCTATCAAAATATTATCCCCTCCTCCCAGCAGGAATTGCTAGGCCAGTCTGGGCAGTCAGGCTAAACCACATTACAGCATCATCAGCATATTGCCTGAAGCACAGGTGCATCGGGGTTCTTGACCCGCGTTCCGAGCCCTTCACCGAAGACGCGCCCTATAAACCCAAAGAAACAGGAAACTATGAATTAATACGGCAAAGAGCACGAAGCCATCCTCCAACTGGGAAAAATCAAAAATCTCTGCCCAGAGCGGCTCTCGCGGCTCCAGCACTTTCCTCGCTCATCCATTCCTTAGCTGCTACGCCCTCCCCACACGCTCCGTCCACCGTCGGCCGCCCCTCTCCCCGCGCCGCCCTCGCCAGCCCGCCGCCGGCCCTCCACGCGCACCTCTTTCTCGGTCAGGTTCTTGTCGGGCCCCAGTAGGTAGGGGGTCAGGAAGGGCTCGGACGGCCTGAGGCTGGCGAAGAAGCCGTAGGCGCAGAGCAGCGCGGTGGGCAAGAACCAGCACTCGCGAGGGACCCGAGCGGTGCGCAGGAGCATGGTGGCCGCCGCCGCCGCCGCCCGCCGGGACACCGGGCGGGACACATCCATCCGGGGCGCGAGGGGCGGGGACCAGGCCCGGCCCCTTCCTTCTCCGCCAACTGGAGTGAGGTTCAGGAACTGCCCCAGCGCGGACACCTGTAACCGTGGGTGGCGCCTTCGCCCGTCAGGGCCAGGCCGTTCTAGGCTCGCCGCCGCCTGCGGCCTCAGCGCCCACTGCCCTAACCCTGCTGCGGACGTCCCACGCGGAGCAGGCAGCCCCGTGGCCAAAAGGAGACTCTCCCTAAGGCCCACCTCCGTCACCGCCTCCAGGCTCGGAGCCAATCACAGCGGACGCCGGGATCTTGCCTTCTCTCCCATTGGTTGATGGCTCACAAGACGCGAATGGCGGCAGTGCGCCAGCCCGCTGGCGTCGTCTGGCTCAGGCGCCGAGGACGCGTAGGACTCCAGTCGGGCAGCACTGGCTGTCGCGGGGACGCGCGCTAGTCAGGCGGTGAGTGTTCGTTCCACACCCGCGGCCGGCTCAGTCACCCTCCGTGCCACCGCTCACCTGTCGGGAACGCTCCCTGTGGGCCTAGTCCTCCACCGAAAGGAAGGCGCTGTTCCATCCAGTCACCCTTTCTCATTCTTAATCACCGTCTCTCGCATGTCCTCTCAGGTTCCGGAGAGACTTAGTGACCGAGGCCCGGCGAAGGTTTAACCTTGGGGCGGGGGAATGCTAAATCTTTACTCTAGCAGCTTTCATGTTTTAAATTGTATCATCCGCTATAGAAAGACACCAGGATTTAAGCGCCCGGGGCGTTTACCAAGACACCAAAGCAAAGAAAGTAGATAATACTTTGAGATAATGAACAAGCTTTTCACTTAACAGAAGAACATAATGGAGTCCGAATTAAAAGATTTAAGCTTTATTTTGTCACTTTTTGAAAGCAGAGTACAAAGAAAACAAACACCTATGGTATAGTTTATGGCTAAAAGGAAAGTGGAAATCCTGAGTCATTAAAGCAATCACAAAACATGATAGAGCTCTTCATTTAAAAACAACACAAAAGAGGCTTTGGCATAGTTTTCAAGGACAAAGCATGACAAGAATCCCCAGTACTTGCTTTCATCTCCCCTGTGTGCCTTTTCCTGCCTGACTCACAGCCTGACTCCATCCTAATCCTTCACTTCAGGCAAAGCTGCAGCATCTAAGCAATTTTCCCTGTGCAGTACCTGTAGAGTAACAGATCCTGCCAGAAGCTTATACAAACATTCTGAACTCTCTGTTTTGCTGTTATGTTTGTTATGATCCATCTAGCTCTATTTTCCTCCTGTGGTAGCAAATGACACTATTTGCAAGCAAAAGAAACAAAAATGAGTCTACCAGGTGAAACAAGAAACTAGTAAAGGACAAGATTTGTTTCTAAGACTACACAAATGAATGCACCAAAATATGCGAGTTGATTAATCTGTGAAGAAATACAGTTGGTAGTATTTACAATTCTCACTGAGTCTGAAAGTGTGGTTCAGGAAGCCCCGGGGCTTTCAGAGTTTCTTTTAGGTTGGGACAAGGAGAAAGGGGAACAGATGCTTTGTCTAGGGGGTTTCCATTGAGAAATAGGTGGCCCTAGGAGATGCTTTGTCTACTAGGAGGAACAAATTGTTCAGGGGGGCTTTGAAGGAGTGAACAGATGTTTGGTCTATGATAGAGGGTCTCCAAAGACTGACCAACCAGAAAGAGGTAGAAAGGCCACAAAGTGGAGATATTAACACGGCCACAAAAGAGGGTCTTTGGAGCATGTGTACAAATAAGGTGACAATATCCTACCCAAGTGACCTACGGTCATGAACATAGTAAAAGTCACACCCACAAGCATCATGACAGTTTACAAATAATCATGGCAACCCCCCCCCTGGGAAATTGGCTTACAAGGTTAAAAATAGAGAGGGTTCCCAGTTCCCCCAGTTCCAGAAATTCTCCACCCCTTTCCAAGAAAAGCATGAATATTCTGCTTCCCACTTAACATAAAATTAGGAAATCAGCTTAAAAAGAAAAATCTTGTTAAACTCAGGGTTTCCACCAGCAGGGTTGACCCATTCCTTCTCTAGAATATGCTATGCTGTAGTAACTTTTGGCACTTTGCTTGCTTGCATCTGCTTGGTCTGCTCATTTGCTCCATCAACTGGATAAAAGTAACCATTCTTCGGTGCTGGAAACCAAAAACCAGGGAACATGGACCTGACATCTGGTCCCACACCTGACAATTCTACCAGGTCAAAGCTATTTTTATAATCATAAGACTTTTCCACTCAGAGGCTATATAACATGTGATAACATTATCACTCTATAGGCTAAGTGAATGTGTGCTTGTATATTCTTGTGTTTAAAAAACTTTCCTGGTTTAATTTATAACATGGCAAATTTCAGTAAGTATAACCCACAAAAACCAAAAGTCTTTAGGTTCTTAATAACAAGGGTCCTAAGAGCAAAAAGTTTGGGAACCTCTAATCTACATAATACAAGTATCTAGTCCCCTAAACTCCAACCATAGTATTCCCTTCTTATCATGAGTACACAGAGAACACCAGTGGTCCTCTTGAAAAATGTTTTGCATTTACATTCAGTGCTTTAGTAGAAGAGAAGAAAGAGAAAGGAAGCCAAGAGAGGCCTCAGAAAGAGAAGCCCACCTATTAAGAGCAGCTTTCCATCCCTTCTCTGAGCCTCCGAGACCTGAACTGTGTTAATCTGTAAATCACTGGTTCTGGAACTTTTTCTCACTATAAATCACATAGGCACCTCAAATCTGCTTTGCAATGAGGCTGAGTATAAACAAATAATAATTGTTCTTGAATTGGATAGAAAATGTTTCCTTATTATTTTTCTCTAAGAGGTTGTGATAGGCATAATTCTGATTTTTCTCTTGCTGGTAGCAGAAGAGTAAATCAGAGCTATTTGAAGGATAAGAAGGGTTTGATGTGCTGCTACTGGAGGAGGCTATGTGCCAAGGAATGTGGGCAGCCTATAGCAACTGAGACTGCCTCCTGGCTGACAGTCAGCAAGGAATCAGGATCTCAGTCCTACAATCACAAGGAACTGAATTCTACTCAACACCTAAAATTGCTTAGAAGTGGATTCTTCCTCAGAGCCTCCAGAGAAGAGCCTAGCCCAGGCAACATCTTAATTTCAACCTGTGAAACCCTAAGCAGAGAACCCACTCAAGCCCACCTGGACATATGGAACCATGAGCTAAGCTGTTGTAATTTTTTTTTTTTTTTTGAGACAGAGTCTCACGCTGTTGCCCTGGCTAGAGTGAGTGCCGTGGTGTTAGCCTAGCTCACAGCAACCTCCCCAAGCTCCTGGGCTCAAGTGATCCTACTGCTTCAGCCTCCCGAGTAGCTGGGATTACAGGCATGCGCCACCATGCCCGGCTAATTTTTTTCTATATATTTTTAGTTGTCCGATGAATTTCTTTCTATTTTTAGTAGAGACGGGGTCTCACTCTTGCTCAGGCTGGTCTCGAACTCCTTAACTCAAACAATCCGCCTGCCTCGGCCTCCCAGAGTGCTAGGATTACAGGCGTGAGCCACTGCGCCTGGCCTGTTGTAATTTTTTATAGCTGCTAAATTTGTGGTAATTTGTTGTGCAGCAATAGGAACTAACACCAAAGTAAATAGAATATATTTCTGAAAATTGAGTTAATATTCACATAACAAAATTAACCATTAAGCATATTTAAGGGTACGACTCAGTGGCATCAGTACATTCACAATGTTGTGAACTGTTCCTAGACATTTTCACCACTCTACAAAGGAAACATGTACCCGTTAAACAGTCACTCCCTGCTCCTTCCTCCCGCCAATCCCTGATAAACTCTAATGTGCTTCTGTCTCTCTGCAGTTACCTATTCTGGAAGTTTCAAACATATGTGACCTTTCATGTCTGGCTTCTTTCACTTAGCATGATGTTTTTAAGGTTCATCCACATTGTGATATGTATCAGCATTTCATTCCTTTTATGGCTGAGTAATATGTGTATATACTACATTTTATTTATCCATTCATCAGATGATGGACATTTGGATTGTTGTCACTTTTTGGCTATTGTGAATAGTGCTACTATCAACATTTGTGTGCAGGTATTTGAATACCTGTTTCCTATTCTTTGGGGTATGTACCTAGGAGTAGAATTGCTATATCAGTTGGTAATTCTATGTTTAACTATTTGACATACTGTTTTCCACAGAGGCCCTACCGTTCTACTTTCCCACAAGCAATGTACAGAGATTCCAATTTTTTCACATCCTTGCCAACAGTTATCTTCCTTTTTTTAGTAGCCATCCTAGTGGGTGCGAAGTGGTATCTCATTGTGGTTTTGATTTGCATTTCCCTAATGCCTGATGATGTTCAGCATCTTTTCATGTATTTGTTGGCCATTTATATATCTTCTTTGGAGAAATGTCTGTTCAAGTCCTTTGCCCTTTTTAAAATGGTTTTGTGTTGTTGATTTATAAGAGTTTTTTATATATTCTGGATACTGGACCTTTGTCAGGTGATTTGCAAATATATTTTCTTCCATTCTGTAGGGGTAAATAGAATATTGAGGGGCACTTTTCTCTATTCATATAAAAAACATACAGGGGTATGCATTTTGCAAAAAGTAAGATTATACTGTATTTTACAATTATAAACTTTTCTGGCTCTTTTTTTCTTTCTAAGGAATAATTCAGAAAACATTCCATGTAATAAAGTATAGGTCTAATTCTTTCTAATGCCTGCATAATATTTCATTGTGTGAGTATGTTATGCAGCCCCTAGTTATGGTCATTCATTCTTTTTCTTGTTTTCAGCCACTGCCAACAATACTGCAATTAACACCCTCATACAATGTATATTTATGTATTTTAATTTCATTTTCATAGGATTTATTCCCAGGAATGGGATTGCTGAGTTAAAGAGTATATATATTTTTAATTTTCATAGGTATTACTCAGTTATTTTACATAAAACCTATAATAATTTACATTTTTACTAGCAACATATGAGAATATTCCTTTTTCACTGCATCCCTGATTACGTATGTAATCAGGCTTGTACATTTTTGCTTGTCGAATAGGTGTAAATCAGTGGTTCTCCATCTGTAACGATTTTTCCCCACAGGGGACATTTGGCAATGTCTGAAGATGTTTTTGATTGTCATGACTGGGAAGAGGGTTTTAGCTTCTACTGGGATTCTGTTAAATATCCTGCAATACTCAAGGCAGCCCCCACAACAAAGAGTTATCCATCCCAGAATGCCACTAGTGAGAAAGATGAGAAACCATCATATAAAGATACCTCATTGTATCTTCAATTTGAAAATCTTTACGGGCAAGTTTGGGCATCTTTCTATATGTTTGCCAGCTCCTTGGATTTACTCTTCTGTAAATAGCCTATTCATAACCTCTGCCCATTTTTCTTTTGGCTGTTTATCCCTCTCATTAATTTATAAAAGCCTTTTATATTTTATAAACCCTTTATTTTTCCCCTTCATTGAAAATATCATTTTTCAAATATACTTCATATTGACTTTTACAGTATGATTGCCAAAAAGTAAAATCTTACTGTAGACTGCAAAACAAGATCTGAAAAAATGGTCAGATTTACTATGTTCTTCAATGGAAAAATAGCATCATACAACTGTCCTTTTCCTTAAAGTTAATCTATGATTTAATGCAATTCCAGTTAGATGAGTCAAGCATTTTTAATCTATGGAGTAGTGCAGGCTGGAAAGGAGTATTGGTTCTACCCACTGTGTGGTATATAGAATTTTAGAGCAAAAGGACGAATTGAGATCAGCTTGTCCATTGCATTACTTTCCAGAGGAAGACCAAGTTACAAAGAAGTTAAGGGACATGTGATAGGATAAAATTGGAAACATGCTTCTTGGCCCAATTTAAACTTCGTTCTACAGTAAAAATGATGGAATTCATTAAAAATAGTTATAACCACAGACTATTAATTTTAGAAGGAACATTGAAGTTGAGGCCAAGAAATGTAAATCAATTGACCAGGATGCGGCAAACACAAAAGTATTTGGTTGTGTGGACTTGCAGAGTCCAATACTGTTCCTCCGTGCCATGCGACCTTTTATGTTCTCTCCTAGTTAATATTTCTTTACTTTCAATGTACTGTACCACAAAGAAGTTCTCCTGGAAAACAGCATTGAAATGCCTTTCAAATGTATTAACTAGAACTTGAATTCTTCATTCCTATAAATATTGTAGGTACAAATACACATTTTCCTGACTTTGTAGATGAGAACACTGAGGGACAAAGAATCTTAGTCCTTCAAGGTCCTATTTATTCCCTCAACATGGATTTGAGAGCCTGCTGTCTAAGGCACTGCACTTGATGCTATAGGGAAACAAAAATAAGACCGTCTCCAACCTCAGGGAGCTCGTATGATGAATCAGTAGTGAATTGTACCACTCCAGGCTGTACCCCTAAAATGCCCCTAAACTGATGACTTACTTCACAAACAGAAGCAAGCTGTGTCCTGACAATAATCACAGAAAAAATGAGTATGCTGTGCTATCCAGTAAAATGTCAATTCAGCTCACAAGTGACTCTCCTCTCTGTTTCTTAAATGCTTGACCCAGAATTGTGGATGTGGTCATCAAGGCACTGCCCCACAGCTGAGCTGTGTCATGGAGCAGCCCATCTAAAGAGCTGCCTACTCATCAGACGTCTCAGCCTGTGTGGGCTGGGAATGTGGTACCATGCAGGCGAGGCATTGCCACACCCACAGGGCCCTTTGGGAAAGTGCTCTGTGGCATCGTTCCTCCCTCTGACTATGCTTGTCTTCTGCCATTCTTTGGTATCTAAGTTGGAAAGCTGTCATCACTCTCCATTAAAAGCCAATCTAGGGAGAAAATTTATTACTATCAAAAAGAGCACTAGATTAGCAGTTAGGAATCCTAAGTTTTTGCTGATGTTTTTCTACAAATAGGCTATGTGACTTTAGATAACTGGCTGCACATTGTATCTTAGGTTCCCCCTAACCTGAGATGGGTTAGAGATGGGTATTGGGACTGGATGATCTCCAAAAGCCTTTCCAAGCTGAAGTTCTCACACTCTATTGATTCAGCTGGGAGATTGTACCTAAGTGGCAGGAACAGATTAAGTACTGGAAAAGGAATGTGTTCTCTTTCAACACCAATGACCTTGAATGGTGAGGGTAAGATGGCAAAGTCTTGACACCTGGCAGTGCCTGACCCCAGGCCACAAATGCCACTTGTACTCCTGTTTTTATAGACACAGCTACTTTCCTCAAACTTGCAGGAGCCGGGCTCCCACCGAGATGGAAGAAGGAAGGGTTTGGATACTTCTGGAACTGGGTTTGAGAGGTGTGTGTAGCTGAGAAAGGCCTAGTAAGGAGACTACAAACTTGCCAGCATTGTGGTGATTGTCTTAGCTCTGCTGTGTTTTGCTTTGTTTTTCTCTAGAACTAGAATGAATGTGGCCCAGGGTTCAGGCTGTGACCTTTGGAAGTTCCCAGGGGGGTTCTGGAGATTGCCAGAGGCACCTTGGGAGCAGACAGTCACCTGTGAGATGAGCCCTGGAAGCCCATGTGTGACTCAGCCGAAGCAGCCTCTTCATGTTTCCGTGTCAGACAGAATGGGTTTTTCATGAGACTAGAACCGACTGGACTATGTAGCCAAGCCAGGTGGTGAAGTAATTTATTTTCTGATATACTTTATCTTTCTTAAAAAATATATCAGAACTTTTTGGGGAAATGTGTTAAGTCCTATGTTTTTTGTTTTTTTTTTTTCGAGACAGAGTCTCACTATGTTGCTCTGGCTAGAATGCCGTGGCATCAGCCTCGCTCATAGCAACCTCAAACTCTTGGGCTCAAGCAATCCTACTGCCTCAGCCTACCAAGTAGCTGGGACTACAGGCATGCGCCACCATGCCCGGCTAATTTTTTCTATATATATTTTTAGTTGTCCAGATCATTTCTTTCTATTTTTTAGTAGAGACGGGGTCTTCGCTCTTGCTGGTCTGGAACTCCTGACCTTGAACAATCCACCCGCCTCGGCCTCCCAGAGTACTAGGATTACAGGTGTGAGCCACTGCGCCCAGCCCAAGTCCTGTTTTATAAAAGCATGTGACCTCTATGGTAACGTCCAAAGTCAGCATTCACAATCACATGTGAATGAGTCATAAGTTAAGAAATCCTGAATGAAATGAAATAAGGGTGTGTTGATTTCTCTCATCAAATATTCATTTGTGGCAACAGAATTGACCCAGGGAACTATCTCAAGTGCCTTGAAATTCTGGAAGCACGGAGACAGGCCTTATCTATTAAAATGTTTCTGAGATGTCACTCTCCTCCCACCCTCTTAAAGATGTATAAACACGTTCAAACACAACCACACACTTATTTTCTCTCCTCTCATGTAGTTATGTATACTCTGTGTGGTTTGGTAAGGTGTTTTAAAATACTCTTCAATGGATAATTAAAGGTTCAAAACACTTCATGTAAAATCCTCCCACATAGAAGAGATTAGTAAGGAAATTCTCTTTCCAGGTTCTAATCTGAATGCAGTCCTAATTCAGGACACCCTCTCCAGGTTCTCATAACTGCAAACTACCATTATGCTGTTCAGCTTTCATCTCTGTCTCCGTTCTGATTGAGAGCGAGGGTTCTTGGCTGGAATCCTTACTAACAGTGACAAGACATTTTCTGTTCTTGGTGAGGCATTCAGGTATTACGGGACATGATTACTCAAACCATGTGCTTGTTATGTCCTGCCTGGTAAATGATTTCTGGTCATTTTGTACGTGGCTTCCTCTAAAAATCCCACTAACTAGGGATTTTTGTGATCAGGAACTGAGTGTGGTCTTTATGTTTCTCTGTGTCTCCTCTGGTATTTTAAGTATAAGAATTGTCCAATAAGTGTTTAGTGGACACATTTCCCAGTCCTTGTGAGTTTTACTTTCAACCTTCATTAGTACTTTTTTGCAGCTCATGGTACAGGTATTATGGCATCACATTAGCTATAGATGAAGAATTCCATGCTCATAGTTTGCCCAGTTCTTGTGGTGATGTACAAATCTTTAGATGAAATCAACTTTAGAGTCTGTCATGAACCGCAAGGTGAAAAAGATCCCTCTCTGTATTAGAGTATGAATATCCTTTAAAGAGAGGTCTTTATTCATGCTTTTGCCTATAACCCATACCATTGTACATTTCTAACCTCACCTTCTCTAGCTCTCTGCCAACGTCCAGGGCAGAAGCTCTTCTTACTTTGAAATATAAGAGAAGATATATGCATCCAGAATCTTGTGTCTCCTGGCCCACCAAGAACTCTGGGCCTCAGTTCCTTATTCTGGCAAGGGACACCTTGATGTGCCCCTAGCAGTGAGGACAGGGACTTCACACAAGATAGAGAAATACATGAGACTTATGAGCAGCTGATTATTCTTATATCTTACCTCTCCACTCCCACCCTATCTAAAATTCATCGCCTGGCTTAGTATATGAAGAGCTTGATGGTGAGATGCATCAGGCAGACCTGGGTTTAAGACCCAGCCACTATTACAACTTTTGGCAACTTTGGACAAGGTACCATTCCCTTCTAAGGCTCAGTTTTCATGTGAATAAGTGGAGATAATACCTACTTCTTAGGGTAGTTGGGAGGATTAAATAAGATTATTTATAAGATGTTAAATGCTCTGCGCAGTGCCTGGTACAAAATTAATCTCAAAAAAATGAGACCTATTATCTTATCATCTAAGTATAATAGTGGATCAGCTTCTAAGTAGTTAGGAGAGATCCTAGCACAAAGTAGGAGCTCTTTAATTGCTTGTGCAAGCAGTAAACACAGATTATATTTTTAGAGGCTGGAGTATATTCATGAGTAGAGGGAAAAGGGACAGAAGAAACTCAGGGTTTAAAAAAATTTTTAAACAACTTTATTGAGGTATGATTTTCATCCAATAAAAATCACCCATTTTAAGTGTATAGTTCAATGAGTTTAGACAAATATATATAATTATATAACTACTACTCTGAGATGCAGCGGCTTTTAAAAAATGTCTCTGATGTATGGAAGCTGCTGGGATCTGAAACTGATTGGCAAGGTTTGTCCTTGACTAAGAAAGGGAGATTCTCTCCCCTCACCCCATGGACGGAGGTAAGGTAGATGGAAATAATAGGCACTAGGTAGGGGTAGGGGATAATGCTGAAAGCATTCTCTAATGTTATCTATTTGTCCTATGTGGTAAGAGGCAAGGTACATGCTGAGAAGAAGATAAGCAAGGATGAGTCAGGTCCTACCATAAAATATGAAAGTTTAAATAGCATATGTGGGGAGTGACTGACAAGGGCTGTGTACAGTGATTGCCCAGCTAACTAAGGCTGCCTGGATGTTACAGCCTGGATGTGGGCAGGGAGATTGCAGCGGCTAGACTGATCCAAGGTTGGGGATTGCTCAGCAGGTGGGGATGAGGAGCAGAAGGCCAGAGGCAAGAATTTTCCCCAGGGTTTATGAGTAGTATGGATGAACTCATACTCAGTGGGTGTGTGCTGGCTTAGAGGAGGAGTGGAAGCCACGAGGGGCACAGAGACATGATATAATGGAGGGACTGGGAGAACTGGATGCCTCAGTGAGATGGGTAGGGTGGAAGTTCAAGAGAGCTGAGATGCCTAGGTTTGGGTTTAACATTCCACAGGGGGACCTGTTCTGAGGGATGATGAGGTTCAGGTTATGCTCACAAAAACTGGCTGTTCAAGTAGAGTAGAATGCAAAGTTCATCTGTTAACAATTGATAGAAAAGACAAGAAAGGATCATTCTGACAACATTGGGCTTTTAAAAAGCATTGCCAATGATTCAATGGGGAATGTTTTTACCCATGGTCTTCAGGGGACAGCTGTTATATCATACACTGTCCAATTCATTAGTAAATTCTGTTGGCTTTACCTTCAAAATATGTACAGATCCTACCACTCTTACCACTTCAATTGCTACCACCATTGATATAGATATGTGTAGTCACATCTGAATTGGTCTTCCTGCAAATAGCCTTGTTTCCCTATAGTCTAGTCTCAGTATGGCAGCCAGAAAGATTCTTTTAAAGCATAAGTTCAGTACTCTCTGGTAACTTCCCATCTCATTCAAAAAAAGCCCAAGGGACTTTCTAGACCTAAATATCCCCCCACCTCCCATCTTTTCCCACCTCTGTCCACCCACTTTATTCTTTGCTCTCACCTTCTCCTTGCTTGGTAGGCTTCAGCCTTATGGTTCTCCTTGCTATTCCTGGATCACTGCTTGCATGATTTTATAGCAGGATATTTGCACTCACTATTCTTTCTGCCTGCTAAGTTTTTCTCATATGAGTCTATGTTATTTACGTCCTTACCTCCTCTGGTCTTTGCTCACACATCACCTTTTTACTAGGGCCTTCCCTGACCGTCCTATTCAATATCGACTTCATCCCTTCCACAAATGCCACATTCCCTCTTCTGATTTATTTTTGCCTTAGGACTTCCTATCTGACATCTATATGTTTTTCTTACTGTTTATTGTCTCTCTCCTTCGACTGGTGGGTAAACTTCATTAGAGTAGGCATTTTTTCTGTTTTGTCCTCTTCAGTATATGGAATGGTGCCTCGTACTTAATAGGCAATCAATAAATGAATTACTGAAGAAAGATTGCACTTTATATGGTGGCCTTTTTCTATAGAGCTTCGGGAGAAATTTATTTTTAATTTCGGTCTCAATAAAAATGTGCTTCTTTTGAACATTTTTTGGGGACACTATTGTATAACCTATAAGGTTTTTCTTTTTCCATTGGCTATTAAACTTTTGCTGAACCCAAGTTCACCCATAGCAAGGTCAAGAGCTTTATGGTATGCATTTTCATGTTAGCCTTTTTCTACTTCCTGTTTAGGTTTCTATCTGTAGTTTTCTCTCCTGCTTCTAACTAACATATGTTATCAGGTAGTATGTTATGTTTTCTTTTAAGCAACCTTAAATCTTGGGGGACAAGATGAGAAATAAATATATTCATTCATACATACATAAAATTATGTTGTATTTAGTCATTTGGGTTTTATTTTGTGCTTTCCAATTTTTTGCTACCTGAAGAAATGTGAGAACTTTTAATTTAGAATATTAGCTTCCAGGAGGGCAGAGAAGATTCTTTATAATACCTGGTAAATATCAAACCACACTATCATCACCAGCCAATAATTTTTAGTGACCTATTTGTTACATTGCAGAAAAGTACAGTCTTTATAATGCATACTATGATCTAGCATGCTGACCATTCTTTCTATAATAATTTAGTTTCTGGCACAATTTATCTACCTCTCCCTGTTTAAACTCCTTCTTTTGCAACCAATTGATTATTCTTGCAGAGAAAATTTTTACTTAATTTTGTTTAAATTTTCTCAATTTGTGGATAATCTACAATAATTTCTGAATCCCATATTAGGCCTGTGAGCTCAGGATGTAAACTAATGCTAATAGTCCCTGCCCCTGAGAAAAACGTAATTAGGTCAGTTAAATCCACTGAAAAAGGTCCATGCAAGCTGTTCAATTCTTTGTTTAGCCTGGATAATTAAGGCTTGACCTCTACGTGAGAGTCCTCAGAATTCTGGCTAAGTACAGTTGAACCAGACATGCCACCTACTGGGAAAAGCAACCTGGAGAAAATAGGGCAACAATTAAAAGGAGAGTGGATAGTGGTTGATGGTTGCACAACAATGAAAATGTACTTAATGCCACTGAACTGTACGTTTAAAATGGTTAAAGTGATAAATTTTATGTTATATACACTTGATCACAATTTTTAAAAATAATAACTAGCATTAAAAAGTGTTAGAGACAAAGAAGAAATTAATACTGTTATATTCATATTCGTATTATTTTTGCTAATGTTAATATTAATAATCGATGCCCATATAGTTCTTCCTAGGTGCCAAGTACTATTCTAGGCATTTTACCTAGAAATATAGGCTTTGTTACTGTTTCCCTCAGACCACTCACAAAATAAAAGTTTTATTTACATTTTTGTCTGTCACGTCTATAAACAAGGTTGCCACATTTCAGACTTTCAGAAAGCCTTTTAGTCAGCAAGGAGGAACTTCAATACAAGGTAGGTGAAATAAATAAAATGGTAAAGCCATTACCAAATTTGGTGATGATAAAAAGCATGAGGATATGAAATTACCTGTACATCATTCCCGAGACATTGAAAAGCTACCCCTCGGTGTAAAACATGAAAGTGCAGATGAACTGGAGGTGGTTTACAAGTGGACCAGTGGTAAAACAAAACAAAACCATCACATAAGCATTTTGCAATCTTGCAATTGTCCAAACATCCCCTGTAATTGTCTCATCTCTCTATTAGTCAATTTCCCATCTTCTCCACTCTCCAGTGCCATTTTCCTATCACCCCAAGCAAGCCAGAACCCTGTCCCATGTGAGCATCTTCCATAACATTTCCAAAGGCAACCCGCTTATAATCTGGTCAACACCATCTATCATTCACAGTTTGCAGATTAGAGACATGTTTTATATCTGTGTGTGTCCCTTACCCCCCGCCTCGGATTGTTGGGTCCATCCAGGGTAACTGCTGCTGTTATTATTTTTGACTTGGCAAACACACTGAATCTGTGGACAGGTTGGAGGAGATGGAGGGAGGGGTGTGGGTAAGTCATTATCAGACTGTACAGAGAGAGAAGGGAGAAGAAGTAGGTACATCAGGGAAAACTTAATAGGAGTCTGAGCATAAAGCTCTTACACTTCCCTGGTTTTCATTGACCCTTTTCCCAATCCTCTCCTTGGGTATTCTGCACAGCTTTCCTTCACATACGTCCACCATCCTCTTCAAATCATCTAGGTCAAATCTTCTGCTCCAAAAGCTTTTGCAATCTGACTCCATCCCACATGGGCTATTCCTGTCTTTTTACTACTTTGGGTGTAATCTGTTAGACTTACTAGGTTCATAGTCTCTGATTGCTTATTATGTTTATCTTCTCTATTCAATTAGATGATATATTTGAAGGGCCAGAGAAATGTCTTTGATTTCCTTTATATACTTCCCCTACAATACCTATCATAGTGCTTTTTTGTGTAGCGAGAATGAGCTTAATACTTTTTAAAAAACAAATTAAAATGATGTATATCTAGGGAGGTTAATATTAAGTTTTCTTTACATCTACCAAATGCAAAATAGATGCATGTGTTTTGGTGGAGACAGTTTATATAAACCAGAGATATCAAAATCTTAAAGCTCTATAATCTCTCCCAACACAGGAAATATCTGGATATGAAAAGCCTTTTTGTTATCTGGATGATAACCATGTAAATGTCACTCCACACACGGTCATTTTATCTATGTCCCACGGCATTCCCTATCTCTAGGTTATGAGAATATAAGAACTTGGGAGAACTAGGCATTCGGAATTTTCTGTAAGATACCTCTCTATTAGGAAAAAAAAAAAACCAAGAAAAATGATAACATGGAATTTTCAGATATGTTTAAGTATGCGTTAAGTCGACTGCATTAGTGCATGTGCCAGTTATAGAAACAAAATCCACTGCCCTGTGAATTGCTCCTTCTTTGTCTATCCAGAGAAGTAAATAGTGAAACATTTGTGACTCTTGGAAGGATCCAAGATATTTGGCTAATGGTTTTTGCCTGAGTTTGCCATAGTGGTCCTGAACCCAAAATATGGTGATTATTCAAAATTATTCTAAAACCTGGCATGAAGTTTATTACTTCTTTTAACAACTTTAAAAAGATCCTGGAGAGATGACCTCATATTTCTTCTCACCCTTTCATATTTGTGACATGTTCTCAGCTACACTTTTCCAACTTTGAATGGGGATAACTGTTTAGGATTTTAAGATTTTATCTGTTGGTTTCTCCTTCCAAGTCATAATTGCACTGTGAGTCATTTAACTGCTTTGCATAGCAACTAGTTATGATATAACAAATATTGGATTATGTTATGTCACTGGAAGATATACTATGTGATACACAGTTGTGATTTCAACTAAGTGACTTCAAAGAGAAGAATAAAAAGTGGAAATGCTTTTTATTTCAAAATAAGAGAAGTTTTAATATTTCTACATGGCATCAGATATAGCCCAAACATCTCACTGATACCCAAACAAGTATTTTCCAGATCAATTAATAGGTATCTCATGTCTACCTGTCTGGGGCAGGATGAATTATAAGCATTATAATTTCTATTTTATGGAAGAGAAACCAGCCTGAAAGAGAGGCTGGGGGTATGATCATCTGGTTTCTGGTTTTATTTCTGACACTAACAAGCCAAGCCTTGTTTAATCTTGAGGGCCTTATTTTTCTCACACATAGGATAATGAAGTTGGATGTTATGCTTCACTCACATCTATTACCTTGCCTATAACTCCACATGGTTTTCTTGCCTATATTATACCTCAGTTAGATTCTAGATCAAGAGAGATTTTGTCCAATTCTGCAATAGAGAGACCCAGACTAGCTGCATAATTTTGGGGGCTCATTACAAAATCTTGGATGAAATCTTGGATTTCTTGTTAAAAATTATTAAGGATTTCAAGATGGTGACAGCAGAGTATTAAACTAAGCATGGGAATGAACAGATTGCACATCTATGAGGCTGGCCCTGGAGAGAACAAAGGAATGTTTGCTTTATCTTCAGACATTCTTTTGTTTTTAATAGAATGAAAATCTTAGAAATGTTGGTGGAACAATGACATGAGCCATGAAAAGGAATAAATAATGGGAATACAAATATTAGAAAGCCAATGTTTTGTGGATATTTGAAATTCTCATATATATTCACAGGTCTCACCCTACCTATAGGTGCAATAGGTGAACTCTGGTAGTTAGTTTTTAAAGATGTTCCCAATGAACTATGCCTCCTGGCATACATGCCCTATGTCATTCCCTTCTACATTGAATCTAGGCTGGCCTGTACCTTGTATTAAGCAACAGAATGCAGCAGCAGTAAAGCTGTACCAGTTGTGGGCCTAGCTTTTGAAAGTACTGGCAGCTGCTTCTTCCTACCTCTTGAACACTTGCTTTTGGGAGGCTGAACAACCACATACAAAGTCACCCTGTTGGAGATATCAAGTGGATAGACCATGTAGAAAAGCCATATAGTGGAAGAGGACCAGCTGTCTCATTATTCAGTTATGCCTCCAGATGACTCTGGATGTGGCCATTGTCCGACTGTAACCTCATGAGAGACCCTAAAGGAAGCCAGCAATAAAAACCACTCAGCTGAGCCAAGTTAACCCATAGAAGCATAAAAGATGATGAATTTGCTAATGTGTCTGTCTTAAAGTTATTTTTAAAATTTATGTTTTAGTTGAAAAATAAAAATTTATATATTTATGGTATATATGTTTTGATATATGTACTTATTGTGGGATGATTAATTCAAGCTAATTAACATATGCCTCACCTCACGTAACAATTTTTGTGGTTTTAAACACTCAGTGTTGGGGTGGTTTATTTCAAAAATATAGATAACCTCAACAGTGACTGTCTATCCCATGTGACTTTAAGGAGGCCAGTTCCACAATGTCTGTGGGACCACTGGATGCCAAGTTCCCGGGGAAGAGAGTGATGACAGGGGAAGTTGCTGGGGGAAGAGAGAGGAGGAGGTTGAGGCCTCAGAGAGAAAGGCACTGAAAGAAATCTTCAACTGCTTACCAATTTGGCCAGCGGTCTATTCTAGCAGGAATAGCTGCACTTGGACCAAAAGATCCAATGTTCTGTTTTACAGTTGTAGCTTTCCCTTAGGTGAACTGCGTGCTGTGTAGTGCCAGCTAGAATGAAGCCAATGTTACTTGCTCAGTTCTCCCTTGGTTATTTTGGTTCTGTTCCACATCTAATGACCACTAACCTTGAACATCAATTTGTGCAATCAGTCCCAAGGGGGACCAGGATAGATTCACAACTTCAATGGCACTACTGAAAATGTGCTTGTCTTTTTCTTTACTCATGGAGAGTAAGAAGAATCATTGTCATCAAGGAAAGACAGGGCATTTTAGGCACTTACTTCATATGGTAAGATTGTTTTTCTACCCACTGTCAAGAAAAACCATTTAAAAGTATTGTCTTTGTTTCCTTTGCTCTTAAATCATACTTCTTTTAAAGAAAAATGTAGGAATAAAAGTTATCCAGGTCTATAAATGGTTTTCGAAAGTATCTATTTTATTAATGTGTACAGGATTTTAAAGAGCTATAATGAAGCATGTTATGACTTTATATAGCATTTTTAATCATTGTGAAAGATAAGCCATTTTCTTGTTTGTTCTTGATATTTTCCCATCTGTATTCAAATTAATGCAGAAATATAGCCACCATCTCATTTAATGGTAGCAAGGAGTTATATTACAGAAGTTTCTTATAAAATTTTATTCTCTAATAGAAAAAAGAGAAATAGTAGAAAATTGTTAACATTTAAAATAGCCATAAAACACATTGCCACTCTAAATGGTTTGATGTCTTAAAGATTCTTTCCGGTGCTTATGAATATTCAATTCTAGTAAATATCACAGCCAAAGAGTTCCAGGCGAAGTGCAATACTTTGATTCCATGTTTTAGGAATGATGCGGATAAACCTAGAAATGATTGGGGGGTTGAAAATGTTCTTCACGTGTCCTTTGGTATTACTATTTCCTTCGAAAATCTGGAAGCAAAATAATGGGGAAAAATATTTAATGCCAGCATAAGTGGGTATGAAAATCTTAGATAATTTTTTACCCTTTTAGCTCAAACAGAGGGCATCAGGGAACACATACAACACTATCACAGAGGTGGTCCTCAGTTATGAAGGCACATGCCAGATAGACCATTTTAGGGATTTCATCCCACCAGTGCTCTCAACCAAGTTAGAGAACAATAAGTAAATCTGCCACGATGCTTTGGAGCAGCTGCCAAGCCATCTCTGCCCCTAGTCCCTTTGTAGCTATGTGACTTTGCCGCAATTACTTATATTCTCTGATTCTCCAGTTCCTCACTGGCAAAACAAAGACAACAAAATTTTACGTCACAGAAATTTTAAAGGTGTATGTAAACATATGACGAGGTAGTGGCCACCAAGAAATGGTTAACTATCACTGTCATTTAAAATGTGGCCTTGCATTTTTATTTATTTATTTAGGCATATACATTATATTCTTAACTGTTTTATGCGTTTTTTCCTCCAGCCTCAGCAAGTTCCCCAGGATTTACACACAGCAGAAGCAAAATCACTATTTATTTATGACAATGACCCTCACCCTGCTATGAAGACAACGTGGCATAGTGAGCAATAAAACAAACCAAAACAGACAGCCCAGGAGTTTAAAAAGCTGAGGGTCGGGTTCAAATGTATTAACTGAGGTAAGTGCTGAGCATTTGATGAGAATTCAGAAAATACCAGTTTCCTTCTCTGTTGCCTCTCCTACTGGCTTTAGCACAATTCTCATTCCTGGAATACTAGGCACATCGCCTTAGCTTTGCCTCTGGCAGTATTTTTAACCACATCGCTAGGAAGTAGAATTATTTAGGAATGTAAGGGAGTAGTTCATTTTGCAGAAAATCTAGTCTCCTCATCGGTAAAGACACTAATTGTTTTCTGTTTAATAACAATATGACACAGAAAGATTTATGGCCTTGGATTTGCCCAGTTCACGAATAACAAGTATATGTAAGGCAATGCCAACAGGGTATCATTTCACATAACCTCTTCTGGATCCCTTCACTATCTTTCTCAATTAGAGCTAATTAAGCTTTGCAACATCCCCTAGTGTTTTGTCCTAACTATTTCATGGGTGGCATGGTCCTTGTCCCAAGACCAGGCACCCGAAGAACTAGGATTTAGAAGACTTAAAGAGTTGACATAGGTCAGTACATATTTGTCGAATGAAAGGTATTGTTATTTTCATCATAGCACAGTTTTTGAATTGCTTTCTCTTTGCCAAGATGCCACTCTACCTTGTCCACCATGGAGGATTTCTGCCTGTAAGGTTTCCATTCCACTCCCTGGTCACTGTAGTGGATGGTGTAGCTCTTCACATACATTTCAGAGGACAGAGACTTGCAGCCTTGTGTTATCATTGCAGTTATCTTCTTGATTTTGAGTAGATCAATTTGTAACCACTGTTTGTTGTTGTTTGCCTGTGAAAATGACAAAAACACATGGATAAGAAGGATGTTAAAACCTTTGCTTTTTTTTTTTTTCCACCAAGATACTCAGAAATCTACAGAGCTCAAAAGGATTTTGTTTGTCTCATTCCTTAGGATTCACTGTCTCCTAGAAACTTTGCATTTCTTGTTTTTTGCCACAGCATGTGTATAAATTTCTGTTGCAGTATTTCAAACACCACACACAATTATTTGTTGTTTGTATCCCTTACTGTGTGAGGGCAGAGGTTTACTTAGTTTCACTTCCTGGTATTCACCGCAATGCAAGGCACATAGTTGGTGTTCAGTAAATACTTGTTAAATGAATGAACGAATTTATTTGGAAAAATTATTGAAGTACTAAATTATCTATAAATATTATTCTCTTAAGCAAGTTTGTTTATATACTGTGATGATATTACTGCAGGGTTATCTGGGAAAGATATGGATAGCATTCTCTCTCTATTTAACTTATTTTAGAAAAGCTCAACTTCTCTTTTCTATCTCCTGCTAATGTCAAATAGCAAATATAGTCCAATTTCTTCTTTTGTGATATTTCAAATAAGTGTGATATTTGAGAGACCTGTTAAAGCCATAGTAGAGGCTTGATGCACAGAAGTTGTCCTGTCTCTGGCCTAACAAAATGCCAATCACATGTTTGGTGATATATAGTTGGAGAAAGAAGACCAGAAAGACTACCTGAGTTTTGAGTAATCTGAGATAAATTCTCACCTTTGGGAGATTTATCATGTCCCATAGTTTCATTCACTTCTATATGAAACGAGTAGTTTCTCAATATCACCCATATGTGCATGAGTGTATGTGTATATATGCATACACATATGTATATATTCATATAATATATGTATTTTTAAAGCAAATTAATTGAATTAAAATGGTTGTATTAGAAAATTTAATCTGTAATATCCTGTAGCAAGATCTGGGTGGTGTCTCAGTGTATCTTCAAATCAAGGTTGCACCAGTGATACAGGGTATATAAAGGCTGTCTGGAAAGTATCCAGCTATTGTTAATATAACAAAGACAGTTATGTGGCTGGATACTTTCCGGACAACCCTTGTAGGTAGCTAAAGGATTTTTGTAGGCATAAAAGAGGTAGAGCCGCTTTAGTTGTAAAGACATGGACATAAGTATGTGTGCCTTATGTGTCTGGCTTCAATTTTCAGCCTCTCTGAAGAGACCCTATAAAGATATTTCATGTGAATGAAAGACTAAACGAAACAAATATTTCTAACTCAGAATATCAAATTTAAAATGACAGCATTAAACATTAAAATTAGCGTTTCATCTTTGGGGCCTTTATTACATTGCAAAGACTAAGAGCAAATTATATGGAGAGCAAATACTTTTAAAGATTATAAAATAAAGGGTGTGGTGACAAGGTTAAACCATGAACAGGTCTAAAGAGCATCTGAAAAAAATTAGATGTTATAAAGTATATAAACATAATGTAATATAACATTATTATTTTTATTATTTTAACTAGGTATCAGTTTTTCCCCTCTGCAAAATTACAAAATGAGGTGTTTGGGCTGCTTCAAATGGAGGAAGGAACCATTGGCCTGTTTACTGGGAGAATGAGATTCCAGTTCTGATTCTGCTACCAGACTAAGGTAAAATTACTTACTCTCCTGTGTATTTAGACATAAAAGGAAACGTCTGGACCAGATGGATTGCTACTTAGTACTCTAACATTCTGTGATTCTGTGATGGGCCAGAATGAGTTTTGAGGCGCAGACATTCGTTCTCAAGATTGTCTGTTTGGGGTCCAAGCTTTCCTTTTTATCCCATTAGCACCACAATTCTTTTTTCCTTTCTGGTGGCCTACTTTAAAGATAGGTCCTGGAATTTTATAGAAAGTCAGGGAATTAGAGTGTAGGTATCTTAAGGGAAGGAGACAGTATGGAATTTAGATTTAGTTGGCTGCAGGTATCATAAAGTTACCATGCCATTCTGATTTCTCAGGTTAGTTGAAGAATGAAACAAAAATGAGTCAACTGTTAACAGTTACCCTAAAATTAAGTCATCTGAAATACTTAATGGGCTAACATAAGGGGCAATACAACACTTTGGAAGGTGTTTAATTTAGATCACTGATTTATAACCCTGGATCATCTTACTTTGCCTCTAATTATCTCAAGGAATGTCACAAAGCTCTTTAGAAATGGGAATAAAAAAGTTTAAATAAAACTCTTAAGAAAATGAAATATTGCTAAATTGTGAAGAAAAAATAAGAGATGACGTTGCAAATCTAAATCATGTGTTTATCACTAATGTAAAGTGGCTAAATCAGGAGTTGGCAAACTATGGCCCATGGGCCAAATCTGGGCCACTGCCTGTTTTTTTGCAAATAAAGTTTTATTGGAACACAACCATGTTCATCCATTTACATATTGTTTATAGCTGTTTTCCTGGACAATGGTAGAGTTGAGTAGTTATGACAGGGAATGTATGGCCCACAAAACCTAAAATATTTACTATCTGGCTCTGTGCAGAAAAATTTCACCCACTCCTGGTTTAAATCAAGGCTAGACCAAGAATCACAGAGATAATAACTCTTGTGAGCCAAAGTTAGAGCTAAAGATATCAAGTCAACAGATATCCTAGATTCTTGGACCTAGGATTTTAATCTGCGGAAACACGAGATGATATTACTGGTCCCTAGACACCACCCCCATACCCCCACCATGTTCCCTGTAGTGAGGGCCTTTGTTTTCTTCTGGAGAGCTGAGAGAATTCCATGCATAGAGTATATTTCACCTTGGCTTGCCAGGCATTCACACGTCCCTGGGCGTTAAGACGGGCACGAGAGGGTTCCCAGTAATCTCCCCACCAAGATTTTTTAAAGGAGGAAGCTGTAATTTGCTTGTTTTCTATCTTTCCACTTTCCATACCCAGTGGTGTGGAACATCCTGTCAAGAGAAAAGTAATGTAATTAATTATGCACCACCAATATTCACTGCATAGCGTTTTGCACTGCAGAGAAGACAAGAAATAATACAACAAAAATAACGATCGCAACAATGAACATTTATTGAATCCAAGTGCTAAATACTTTTCAGATTTTATATGTATTATTTAATGCTCATATCTCCATTTTACAAATGAGAAAACAAAATATAACAAGAAAGAATAACTTGCCTAACGTAACAAAGCCTGAAGAATCAGAAACTGAATTTGAGCCCAGAGTCTGACATCAAATACCACATTGTAAACATTTAAATTCACTGCCCTCCTTCAGAGAGTCATGGAACCTTCTGACTTTGCTTTGAGGTAGACAATAATCCTAAACTAGCCATATATATAAAATATACTCTGTTTCCTCTTCTTCTTAAAAAAAGCTAGAAAGAAGATATAATAGACCCTTAGTAGTCACCATTTAATATTTTCCTTTTCAACCCTTGGAAGGTAATTCATGTTATATACCCTTTGGAGTTTTGCCAAGGTGTAAGCTGAGCATTATAGGCAGCAACACTGACCTGTGACTGTAAGAAACATAGCTAGTGAGTAAGCCCAGCTGACTGCCCATCACCTCTGTGAGACTTTGTCCTTGCTAGTAAAGCATGCACAAATTTTCTTGAAGTGCTACTTTACTTTTTCCATGAAAAAAAGCCCTAAAAAGTACACCTATTGCTAATGCTAATTATAAAAGTATCAAGAAAGTGAAATAAGAAGAAAATAATCTTTCCTGCATAGAAAATAGATGTTTTCAATAAATTAAGAGTTGAATGTCACATTTTAGGGTAGCTTGCCTATGATTTGAACACATCTATCATTTATACCATATACCATAGGGAAACAAAAAAAACAATGACTTATGGAACTGTTTTCAAGGCCTGCTCCTGCCTGTATAAGATTTGTGTTTTATATGGGAAATGTTATGTACTACTGCTAGCTGGGCATTGGCAAAATGCCCATATCCATATCTCTCATGAATGCAGACCTATTTATTGATCCCCCTACCCCCTCGGCCCATGAGAAGCCAGTTGGGTCCTGGACCAGCCAAGCCCCCCCTGGCTTGAGGTGAGCCCCATCACCTCACCTTTTTAACCCAAGAATGCTATTTTCTGTGTGTGCTTTGAAGTGAAACATATTGAAAAGCACTGCTTTAAGAGTCTAAGAAGAATAGTTGATAAGACTCTTAAACATCCTTATTGTATATGGCAGAATTTTATTATGACCATTTATGATTACTTGGATTTATGTATGCCACAGGTCACATTACAGCCCCTGAAAAATTGCAGTTTACATAGAAGAGACTTGAGTACCTACATAGGGTACTAAAGAGAATATAGAGTACAATCATCATTTAGGAAGTTGGGAAGCAGACTCAGATTTCAAAAACACTCAGTGAACACCAAATATATGCCAGTAATGTTGCTAGATACTTTTATTACGCTAAGTCTGAGTGACCTGGAAGATTTTGGAATAGTCAAGCCTAGTTGAATCTCAGGTAGTTCTTACTGAAAATGGGCTGATGGAGGTAATTCCAAATTAGAGCCTTTCCTTGGAGGGTTATGGTGGTGTGTCCATATCATCCAGGCACTGCTCAGAAAGGTGGTGCCTGTCCTCTGGCTGGTAGATCAGTCTAGATCAGTGTGATCAGTCTAGATCACACTGAGAGTTTATTTGAATGAAACCTCTGTTTTACAAAGGTTTTTCTAGGAGCCTAAGTCATCGAAAAGAACTAAAAATTCTACTCATTCTCCCACACCTCCCAAATCTTAATTCTGAGTGGCAGTGAGAAAATAACACATCTTTGTGCCTTACCATTCACCTCACAACCTTGCAGTTCCAGTCGAAGGGTAGGTCTGTTATAGGATCTAGTTGGAGAGATCCTAATATATCTAGCCACAATAGGTGGGTCAAACTGATTCTCTTTTATTGAAGATGCATCTGAATTGCCATCAAAATACTAGAAGAAAAGAAGAAAGCTTAGTTATGTAACAATTCTCAATAAAGTGATTTTATAGTAAAATTTTAATCTAGAATTTAATATTGTGACACTAAGTTTTCTTGGGGCCTGAACCAAATCAATTTAGTCTGAAAATATAACTGGAGATATTTTTAAGAAGATGGTGTAGGTGTAGTTTGTCCTATTTCTCCTGCTAAGTACATCTAAAAACCCTGGACAGTATACCTAAGAGAAACATACGAAGACTCTAAAAGGAGGAGAGAACAAGGCAGACTGACTAGGGTTCTTAGAAGGAACAACACAGTGGTGGGTTCCCTGGGTGTTTCTTGTTTTTTGTTTTGCCTCGTATATCCCAGACTTAGAGATGAAGAAGGCAGCAACCTGGAAAGATCAATGGGTACAGACAAAAAAAACCCCAATGAAAGCCTGCTTTCTGTAGCCAAAGGACCAGGTAAGGGCAGCCTTAGTAAGAGAGAAAACTTTGAGACAATAACTTCCCTACTTCAGCCAAACACCACCCAAACCTGTTGGCCCTCCTCTACCCACAGCAGCAGAGGCTGAGTGGAGAGCCTAGACTTCTATGTTCATGAGACTAAAGTGGCTCCCCGACACCCTCATTGGGGTTGTGTCAGAAAATGACACACAGGGACCCAGAACTCTCATCCCCTCTAGCCCTTAATGAAGCTCCTTCCCCTGCCATACCAGTGGAGACCACAAGGGGAACTCCCATCCCCCACCCATTAGCAAAAAGGAGCAATTGCCTCTAAGGTGTGATGAGGGTGGGGGTTCTGGATTTTGCCTGCCACCTGGCAGTAACCAGGCTGTGTGCCCTGTCCCTGCCAGAGCAATGGCAGAAAAAGCCAGCTAACACAGAATATAAGGACAGACATCAGTAAGATTGAAAACAGAAAAAACAATAGAGAACAAAAAATCAATGAAAGAGCTGGGTCTGTGAGAAGATAAAAGCATCGACCAATCTCCAGCAAGACTGACAAAACAAGAGGGGGTAAAAATTACAATATCTGAGATGAAACAGGCAACATCCCTGCACACATCGAAAGGATAAGAAGGGAATGCTACAAACAACTCCACACATAAACTTAACAACTTAGAGGAAATGGACTGATTTATTGAAATACACAAAATATCCCAACTCACCCAATATGACATAGATAATTTGGATAGCCTGCAACCATTAAAAAAAATTGAATTTGTAATGGAAAAACTTCCCCCAAAGAAATCTCCAGGCCCAGATGGCTTCACTGGTAATTTCTACCAAATGTTTGAAGAAGTAATACCAATTCTAGACATTCTCTTTCAGAATGCAGAATAGAAGAGCATGTTTACCAATTTATTTTATGCAGCTAATCTTACTGTGGTATCAAAAATAGAAAAAGACAATCCAAAAGAATAAAACTACATACCAGTATCTCTCATGAATATAAATGCTAAAAACTTTAAGATACGGACTCAACTATAATCTGTGTTCTGACTCCAAATACTGATTAGTAAGAACCAGGATTTAAGATTTTCATGATTTGTTCTCAGATATATTATAAATTTATTAGAAATAACTAAATTATGATGTGAAAAAATAGTAAAATAGTAAATAATTTGCATAAAATAAAAATTGAAACAGATTCAACGGCAGATAGATCCCTTGCACTTAGACAGCTTTCTTTGTGGGGAGGGAGTTTAGGGAAGATGGGGAGAGTTAGGCCTCCTGGCTGAGCGAAAGGAAGACCCAGCAGGGGAATGTCATTCCTCAGGCACGGCCCCCCAAAAAGTCTCAGAAGCACACTGCCTCAGGGCATTACTGGCATTAACACTACTAATGCCTTCAGGTACATTAAAATAAAGAACAAAATAGAATGTAATAGTGAAATCAAAGCTCTTGGTAACCAGTTTTTAGCACGAACTCCTTGAGGCATAAGACCAGATACTCTACTCTGCTGTACAGCATCTGCCAATCTGAGAAGTCTGAGTATTTTGTTTGATGATAAAGTGATTATTTTTCAAATGTTGTAGGGTTTTGAAGTTTCAGGAATCCCGCTTATCTCTTCGATTTGTGATGCATAGACCCATCATATTAGCACTTTTCTCCATAAGACCCTTAGAAAACCATTCGCATTTCTAATACCCAGGGAGGTTTTTATTTTTTTTTTAAGACGGTTATTAGATATAGTCATAATAACCCTAGGCTGAGTCTTGAGATTGAGATAGAAACATGCACACAAACCATCACGTTCTTCGTGCTGTTCCCTTTGAAGATCTGCCAGTTGGTGTGGTCAGAACTGTAGGCCACATTGAACTCTGTGGTGTAGAGGGACTTCAGGTAGTGTTTGGCACCTTGGGTCTGGATCCCTGTGATTACAACTTCCTTTTGCATGTCCACCTGCATATAACAAAGCCAGTAAACACAGCAGTCCTTTCAATGAGTCACATACTGTCCTAATGAATTATACAATTAACTTTCTTTAGAACTAAAGAACCAGCACCTAAGATCTTAGCAAACTGATAAAGTGACTAACTGCAATCCATATTTGAATACAGAGCACCTGGACTTGAATCCCAGTGCAAGCACTAACTAGCTGCGTGTTACTTTGGGAAGGTGATTAGCATCTCTATGTCTCAGTTTTTTTCATCTATAAAAGGGTATATTACTAGAACCAATCTCAAAGGGATGATTTTGAGGATGTAAAGTATATAGAATAGTGCCTAGCACTTAGCAATTGCTTTTTCCCTTAATAGTATTACAAGAACAACAAGAAGAAATTACTAAATCACTGTCATTTTTATTACAATAGCAGTAAATATTATCAGGCTATTAAGACATACCTGGATCCAAGGGTTAGAGCCAAATCCTGTTGCAAGTTTTTCTACACTCCAAGCATTATATGATCCAATGTTGTTTAATCTTGCTAATTTAGGCTCCCAATAACCTAAATATAAAGGAAGAAAAAAATTATTCTGAATTTTAAAAAACCCAAACAATTAGCAATTTCTCAAATGAGTTTGATCAAGGGGAAGACCAGATCCTTGGAGGACCTGTGTTGCAGTTAGGAGACCAGGCAGTTGGCATGGGCCTCAGCTACTGAGCCAGGCCTTGATGAGCTCTTGGCTTCAGATCTGTGTTTGGCTGGATGTCAGCCACCACCCACCCCCTTTCTTGCACATAAATGGTGTTTGTCTCTTCTCGGTTATGTTGATATGTCTGCTGCGAATGTGTCTGCCTCATAGGAAGACATGGAAGAGGATCATGAGACATGGGAGACTCCCGTGTCTCATGATCCTCTTATGACCTCCTGATCTTGGGAAAGGCTTTGAGGCAGAATGAGGAGACTCAGGAGGAGTTCCTGACACATAGTGGGTGATCAACAAAGTTTCTTGAAGAGATGAATGGTTGGCACAGGCAAAGGGCCATATTAATGGGGACTGTATTTGCTTGGGTGTTAAGACCCTGTAAATCTGGGTGGAATAGTATATGTGCAATAAAACCCATAAAAGATGAATGGGAAGAGTTTTAGAAATGGGCACATGGTCATAAGAGTAAGCTATCCACTTCCTGCCAAATCCCTGTAGAGAGGTGCACTGCCTATGCAGAGATACCAATAAACCTTAGCTCTTGGCTTTCCCTAGAAGAGACCCTTTGGGAACATTATATACCAGAATGGGTGGTGGTGATAAGAGTATGCTAACAGGCTTTTAGCTCCTGCCATAGTGTTCCTTCCTCTACCAGATGATCACCCCAAATGGAATTGCTTCACTGTATTGTGGTAGAGAAACACCTGTAGAGAAGAACTGACCCATAGGCAGGATTGTCACGTATAGTTCCACAGGTTGTATACTGCACAATTGTAGGGGATGCCATTCATAGGATACGGTGCTATAACTTACCCAGATACTCAGAAGCCTTGATCTGCGTATCAGATACAATACCAGTGCTTAGTCCCATTGGCATCTTACATTCTATGAAAAACAGAAAAATGAATAATTTTTGCTTATAAAATACATATAACAAAGTAAAAGCTCCATGGCTAGAGATTATATCTCTGATGGGTCAGTAATTAGATATTTTTCCCTACTTTGTATGACACTGACTTAAACATGTCTTATCATAAAATGGTAAATGCTCTAGCAAGACCAGTGCTTTAATAGAAATAATGACATCCTAGAGGAAAGCAACTGAAATCCTGAAATACAATTCGTTTTTACAGTGATTTCCATCTGCTTTTGTCTTAAAATAAGCTATTTCACAATGTTAGGTAAGTACTATCCCTCATGAGACTGTGTTCTCAAAAGTTTACCTGGAAGTCACAAAGTTATGTACGTCTTGATCAAGGAAGGGATACCAGCCTCTGTGCTACCTGGATGTTGGGCACAGTGCTGGTACTCAATAGGTACTTAGTAAAGACTTAAAGAATGGATAGATGAGCTGGGCATTGTGGCTCAACACCTGTAATCCCAGCACTTTGGGAGGCTGAGGTGAGAGGATCACTTGACCAGGAGTTCAATACCAGCCTGGGAACATAGCGAGACCCTGCCTCTACAAAAAATAAAAAAGTTAGCCAAGCATGGTGGCTCATGCCTGTAGTTCCAGCTACTTAAGAGGCTGAGGCAGTAGGAGCTCTTGGGCTCAAGAGTTTGAGGGTACAGTGACCTATAATTGGACCACTGCACTCCAGCCTGGGCAGCAGAGTGAGACCCCATCTATTTTTTTTTTAAAAAAAAGAGAGTAATGGATGGAAACATTGTTTCTTGAATATTTGAATATTGAAATGCCAAGTTTGGTGACTATCTCAGTCATTGTTGAATTCCTGTTACCCTTCCCTCCTCTATCCTAGGAACCTGTAAAATTTCTTACATGTACTTTCCCAGGGATTGTAAATCATGAAGAATGCTCTACATTGGTTTCCCAATTAAGAGGAATGCCTTTGATCTGCCTGATGTGTTTTCAGTACAATAGGACCAGGGGCCAGGATAAAAGCAATGATGGTTACAAATTATGCCTTTGTCACATCGGAGTTCTCAGAGTTGAATCTAAAAATTGGTAATATTCTAGTAATAGGCACTCTCCTGCTAAAAAAAAAAAAAAATCACATGACTATTGAGTGATACCTTTGTCTATGACAAGAAATGGCGTTTGCATCCCTGCTCTCTGGTTTTCTCCAACCTCTGTGTTTAGGAGCCACCAGCCAGGTTTTGATGGCTTCATTTCAAGAGTTTTAAATGCACCTGAAATACAGAGTTAAGGACATTACACACCCAAAGCCTAACAAGTTAACGTTGTGGCTGATAGCTCTCCGAGAATCTTAAAATCCCTGCTTCGCAAGAGGCTTTACAATAGAATTTAAGAGTTAGTTATCCATTTCTCTTTAGGTAAGACTACAGGTACAACAGATAAAAACAAAACAACAGCAGCAATATACACACAGATTACTAAAAATCAATCACCCTAAGATTTTAAAAAAATCGCTACCACACCTCACTAGAAAGAAACTTTCACTTATCTAAATACGTTACAAGTTAACTCATACATAGTACAGCTTCACAGTCCTAAATATCAAAATGATCTTGAATGATTCATCATTGGGTCTCTAACCTATTGTACAGGTTTCCTTTCTCTCTTGTCATTTTTCTTTTTTCTCTATTTTTTTTTAATATGAGAAAATCAAGATAAAACATTCTTCCTCTGTGTTTTTGAATTTTCTGTAAAGCTTATAGATTTGGATAGAGATTTGTGTAGATTGTTTCAGAAAATCACTGAAAGAATGAGATTTCTAAAACCTCTGATTATCCATTCTGGTATTTAATATTACACCCTGCCAGTTAATACTTAAATTCTGTTAACTATAATTTGTGACCGTTTCCAAGATCGTGGGTGAAAATTAATAGATGATGGTCATCCCCTTCAACACACTGAAAAAAGGTCTCCAGTTTTCCTCTCTCCAATGCGGATATTTAGGTTTGGAGATTTAGATGGAACAGCCAGTCCCAGCTTCTCAGTTTATCTTGCAGGCTCATGGGAAGGACAGCTGATCTGCTAATACTTGGTAAAAAGATAAGGAGTAAGGTTGCCCTAATCTCCTCTCTCTCTGATCTTAATAGACTGGGTCTCTCTAGATGTATTAGTGAGTCACTGGCATGTGAAAACCAGCAAGAACCCTCTTCTCCCCTGCTTTTAACCAAACCAGGCCTGTTTGGACTTCTGTGCCTACACCTAAGGCAGGTTCACAGGACAACTTCCCCACCCAAAGTCCTGTCAAGGGGTGGCCTTTGCTAGATGATCAGGCAGCATTTGTGGAAGGGAGGCTGCTTGTTAAAAAATGCAGACTCCTGGGAATTCTGCCCAATTGGTATTAACTGATCAACACTTCAGTGCACGTATAAGAATAGCATTTATTGGGTGTTGGGCAGGGGGAGGAGGAGGGGAGAGGAGGTGACGGGCATATGCACAATGAGTGCGATGCGCACCTCCCGGGGGATGAACACGCTTGAAGCTCGGACTTGGGGGTGATGGGGGGCAAGGGCAATGTACGTAACCTAAACATCTGTACCCCCATAATATGCTGAAATTAAAAAAAAAAAGATCTACATTAAAGTCTCTGAGAACAAAATCTCTGCTTTTGCATCTGCATTTGCACCTGCTTCCTAGGTTTTTATGATGCCCACTGAAGCTTGAGAATCTGGCACCCGGCACTCACACTCCTGTTACACAAGCAGGTACATCTACAAACAACTCATTGGCACATAAACATCTTTTCTGATGATCGCAGTTTGTTTAAATCTATACTTAGCATTTTGCACATGAAAATCTCTAAATACCTTTGTTGTTATTTAGCTTTTATACAAAGCTTTTTGTATCATTTAAACAATTTTTTCTTTCCTCTCCAAACAGCCTTATGAATCAGTTCAAGATTATGATTCCTGTGGTCACTTGCTCAAAGATATTATTAGGGTGATAGAGCCAGGAGTAGAATTCAAGAATTTGGAAACCCTAATAAGTTTCTGATCTTGCTCCTGACAGAGATAGCTTTAGCTGCCTGAGACTTGTGAGATTCATTGTGTGACCTGTGGAGATCTGATCTTTGTGACAAATAGTGGCTTGGGAGAACCTGCACATGACATAGCATCTCTATAGAACCAAGTTGGGCCACACATTTGTCCTGTGTGGTGCTGCAAACAGTGCACACGTTAGGTGATGTTTTTGTACTCTGTATACAGTTTTGGCATATAGCTTTGCCTAGGCTTGTGCCAGAACCTTGTGTTCTGATCCCATAGGAGGAAGATGCACGAGGAGGGAATGAGGGGGAGTTACAGATGCTGAGATTGCCTTCCCCTCGTATTTCTTAGCAGTGACCTCTTTCCATCACCCACTATTTACCAGGCAGAAGGGGCCAGACCCCTAACTGATGCTGTTGATGGCCATTTTCCAGCAAGGTCTGCCCGTGGAAGTGAACCACGTGAATGTCTTGGGAGCCGCCCACATTCAGCAGGTGGAACCTCACCCACTCTTGCTCGTACATTCTCAGGCCAGGCATGTTGTAGATCATCCCATTAATGGCTGAAAGGAGAGAGATACAACCAGTTAAAAGCCTGTATACACCAGGGTGGCTGGTAAGGAAACATGGTGCAACCCACTCACTGCCAGTCTTCCTCACTTCTCTGCATTCCCAAGCCCACCCAGGCGTAGAGAGGGCCCTACTGGATGTCATATCAGCTGAAGCAGAACTACCAGCCCTTCTCATGTCACTCCCACCAGCCTATACCAGAGGTGCAGGTGAGCTCGCTTTCTAAGTCATTTATCACTCTTTCTCCCAGATTTCACACTTCTGCTCTATGCTTTATCCATTTATTGTTCCCATTAATGGTCTGAATTTCCTTTGCTACAAAAAATAAGAACTAATATAGGCAGACAGAGCAAACTCCAGGGGTGAGAGTAAGTAAAGAGATGTGCAGCATGTCACCCTAAGGCTTCCTACATTCAGAGATTGTTCCAGGCAAAATTAGGATGCTGGAGTTTATCTTTGGTGTACCCACCAACCATAGCGAGTCACGTTTATTCTCTTGTTGATATGATAGCTCCTCTGCCCCTTCCCAGCTTACATGTCTAGGATTCCCAGCTTTTACCACTCTCACCTTAGTGAAATATGTGGGTTTTTAAAAACGTACCTGATATACTTGATCACTGAAGAAATGTAACACAAAACTTTAGTGATAAAGCTTATTGCTACCAAGCATTTAACTGGAACTAAAGTGAGAGAAGTTTTTTTTTTTATTCCTTCTTAAGTTAAATCCTGCTGTGGAATTTCAGGAACCAGACAAGTGAATTTTGGGAAGGGGAAGAGTTGAGATCATTTGGGCACCCTTAAAATTATATCTGATATGGGAACACCTATCTACATACTGATAACACTAGCTTGTACCCCCCATCTTGGTTTCTGTTTCGGTTTCCAATGTACGGGCCACGTACTTTTCCCAGTGTGACCACCCAAATGCTCTCTTGCCACTATACTCCCACTGCCCGGCTACCTAGTTTCCTATCTCATTTTGTTCTCATGTGCTTTGGAGCCACCTGGTAGCTACTAAGAGCTAGAACTGTTAGAATCATCCTTATTTTAGAAAATACACATGGGTGATCGTTTCCCCTGTATAAACACTGCTCCTTTAGAGATCAAGAAATAGGTTTATTAACTTTTAAAATTGCAGAATAATGTTAATTCCTTTACCACCTGAGGCACACTGGCCTCTTTGTTTGCTGGTTTGTTTTGCAGTAGCCGCCGTGTGCTACCTTTCAGACTTTCTCTACTCTCCTTCACCTGCAGTGTCACCTGCCAGGTTATGTCAGCCCTCTGAGATGTCAGGGAGCTGGTTTTAATTGCAGCCCCTGGTTCCTCAGAAGCATCTCATGTCTAATCTTGTGAGGATCTAAGGGCAGGAATTACCATGACCCAGTGTGATTTAGTTCAGAAATTAGATCAAAATCAGAGGAAAATACCATGAAACTCATGGGAGTTTTTTACTTCTGAGGATGCGAGTCTCCAAGACCTTGTGGACTTCTTTTCATAGTACCAGCTCTTCTTTTCATCAAAGACCATAAAAAGTAAGACGAATTCTCTCATGTCCACCGGCATGTTGCTCTCCTTATGAAGTGTTCCTTTTTGGCAGATCAGAAGGGGCCCAATCAACCCCGAGTGGATATCTTTTTCCTGGAAGGCAGGAAGAACACATTGCATGTATTCTCCCTTTCTCAGGACTTTCTTTGCTCTCTGACAATCACTGATTATACAGAAAAGGAAACTTTCTTGGAAGCTTTGAATTTGAATTTTATAAAGGAATGGCTTAATAAGCCTGGATATTTATCATCTAATTCTACTACCTTCATATTCCCTTCCTCTGACTGATCTTTTATCCCAATAATCATGATGACAATATTGATAATATAATGGATAATATTTATTAAGCATCTACTATATTAAATGCTTTGCCTATAGTATCTCATTTGATCCTGATAACTACTTTATATGATAAATATAAACTCATTCATTGAACAAATATTTACCAAGTGTTTACTACATGCTATGCACTATTATCTCATTTATAACTTTGGAAACCAAGGCTGAGAGAGGTCAAGTGATTTTTCTAGGGTCATGCAATAAGTGACAGGGTAGAACTTTAGATCTAAGTCTGTGATCTTTCTACCATGCCTTAAATGAAGAAGTTTTTTTTTTAAAAAATTGACATATAAAATTGTATGTATTTTACTGTATATATTCACAATATATTGAAGTATATATACATTGTGAAATGATAGAGGAAGGAGTCTTGACTTTGCAATTCTTTCATAAAGAAAGAAAATTGCAAATAAATGTCTTCCTCTGTAAATGTAGGGATTCTAACTTGGGGCCAACCATTTAAGGGATCCTCCCTCTTCTCCACTGAATAAATCTCTCTCTCTCTCTCTCTCTCTCTCTCCTCTCTCTCTGTCTCTCTCTGTCTCTCTCTCTCTCTACACATACACCCCCCCCGCCTCTCTGTCATCTGAAGGAGCTGCATGGAGAGTCCCTGGTTACAGTAACTGCAGACTGTTGTCCACACCCCTCATACATTCCTCATGAAAAGCGAGACAGATATTTAACAGGAAATAGCCCCAACCCTTTCATTTGGTGGACTCAGGTTATAAGGTCAGGGGAATCACAAGCACTGTCGGTGGAAGTCCCTACCGGGTTCACAGCCGAGTAGTAGGCCCAAGCCCGACAGGCAGAGCCAGGGCTTTCCGGCCCCGATCGATCAGTGGCGTGCCATACGTATGTGTAACTGCTGTTTGGCGGAACAGCATTATCTTCCTTAAACCATTCAGGAGAGTCGTCTTCATAAGTCTTTCCCTCTGATGATTTTTCATAGGAAAGTCCATGAGCATGAAGAGAATATGGTCTGGAAGCTAAATTTTTAAAACGAACCTAGGAAAAGGAATGATGCACAAATATATTCAAGCTTAACAAAAATCTAAACCCCAAAATGTCAGCATTATAGGCCTAAGTGGATGGTTGTGAAATCGGAGCTAAGATATATTGAGTGCTGACAGTTGCAAAGTAACTTGTGTATGTTATTTTATTTAATTTTTACAACCATCCTGTGAGATCGGGCCCAAATAGTTTACCCCAGAAACACCACCGCATGTTTGTTCTTAGGCTCAGGGCTGCAAATGAAATGGCAGTGATAGGTGCTGGAGGTGTGAAGGTGAAAGAGGCTTGGTTCTTGCTCAAAAAGCTTTCAAGCTAATGGTGAAGAGAGACATACACACGTAAATCCACCTCCAAATCCAGAGACAACAGGTGCTACACACAAAGTAAGAATGGGTTGAGATGAGAATGCCCTGGAGGAGCAATTTCATGGAACGTTTAGGAGAGGTTGGAAGAATTTAAGAAAGTTCTTAGGGGAAATGGAATTGGTCCTTATAGAATGAACAGCAGCTCAGCAGCGGGAGAAAGAGGAGAAAGACATCTCAGGCTCCCAGAAGGGCAGAAACATACCTGTAAGGAGGGGAGTAAAGGAAGAGTTTAGGGCACAGCAAGGATCTGGGTATGGCTGGACTGTGGAATGCACAGGGGCGGGTGGAACCTGGTGAGAAATGAAGCTGGAAAAGGACGAGGTGGGGGCCAGATGGCGGAGGACCTTCAGTGCCACACGGGGAATCTTTGAGCCCGAGGAGAGTCAGACCCATGAAGCTCCTCCTCGTGTTCTCTTCTGTTAATATAACTTCTAGTGCTTAAAGACTCCCTAATCATAGGAGAGAAGAGTATTGCCTCCGATATCTTCATGGAACGTTTAGAATAATTAAGATTCTCATATCCCTATGCACCTATTTGCCTTTTTAAAAAGAGCAAATGTTCACTGAAAATTTGGTGAATGCTTAAAAGAGGTATAATAGATTATGTGTTTGCATCTAGAATAGTTTACTTTAGATTCAAGTTCTTTCCTTTTTTCTTTTTTTTATAACTGAGAGGTTAGAAAGGATGGGGAAATAAACTTTGTTATAAAAGCCAGCTGTAGGTCTGAAAATGCACACAGGATTTTGAAAGAAATTTATCAGGACTGGGAAAACACTTAGGAAACCTGCTCACTTTTGGAGGGCAGGGACACACTTTTACTTCCCTTACTAATTTTCTTTAACTTCACTTTCTTTTAAGAAAACACCGAGAGATATTTCTAAGTTGCTATTACTACCCCCACTACTACTGCCACCACCACCACTACTATGAAACTCAATTGAAGTGCTCCTGAATATATTAATTTTCCGTGTTAACTTTAGTAATGTTAGCTTTAGATAAAAAGTGTGATTTTCCCAATATTATACAATTTTCAGCGTTTAAAAAAAATATGAGACCACTTTTCTTTGTCTTGAAAATTGTCAAATTGCTTGGCAATGTGTCTTTGAAAAGAAATATAATTATTTGTTAATCCTGGAAAATAAATAAATCACCCATAGCTCTCTTGCCACCTTCATCTTTACAACCTTCTGGTGCTTGTGAAAATTCCTCTGATGACATTAACAGTGTTCCCAAAAGATGACTTACTTGGATAACATCATCCACTTCGGCTCTAATAACAGGACCAAGAATGCCAAGATGTTCCTCATACTCCCCTCGAGGATCACGTTTGGTAAAAGTGCTATCAAGGTACTTTCGAAAAACTACTTTCTTGTATATGGTGCCCTCTGGAATATTATCAATGTCTTCATTATCCATTTCACTGAAATGATAACAATAGCATTTATTTAAAAGAAGAAATTAAAGACTGTTCAAAGAATTTAGAAAATTGTCTCTGTTTCTAAATATATAGATTATTAGGTTATTAAGTATGAAATGTCTGATTTCCTTAAGTACTAAGTTTGACAGTTGACATATCTGACATTTCACTTTGACACTTGTTTTATTTTTATTGTGAAGTTACATCTGTCTTTCAAATGCATGTTTTGGCATGTGATTATCTTTCAAATTTTTTTTAGAGCAATTTTTGTGAAACCATGGATAAGTCAAAAATTCATGTTATTTTCTAATATGAGTTCTGTTGTGGAACCAATGCAGTGCAGACAGCCCCAAATATCAACAAAGTATTTGGGAAGGATGTGGCTAATGAACACACAGTACGTTGATGGTTTGAGAAGTTCCATTCTGGTGATTTTAATCTTGAAAATGAGCCGTGTGGGCAACCTGAGACCAAAGTGGATAACAATGAGCTGAAAGTGGAAGCAAATCCATCTCAACCTACACACGAATTAGCAGCAAGGTTTGACGTTCCTATTTTAACAATATTGGACCATTTGAAACAAATCAGCAAGGTAAAGAAGCTGGATAGATGGGTTCTGCAGGAATTAAATGAGCATTAGAAGAGAAGCTTGCCTTTCTTTGCTGTCATGACATAAAGATGAACCATTTCTGCACTATATTGTTATGTGTGATGAAAAATGGATTCTTTTTGACAATCGCAAGCATTCAGCACAATGGTTGAATAAAATTGAAGTGCCGAAACACAGTCCAAATCCGAATAGTCATCAAAAAAAGCTACTGGTGTCAGATTGGTGATCCAGTGCTGGTATTACCCACTACAGCTTCATGAAACCTGGTCAGTCGATTACAGCAGATGTCTACTGCAACCAGTTGGATGAAATGATGAGGATGCTTATGATTAAGCAGCCAAGACTGGTCAATAGAGAACAGGCCAATCCCCTTGTAAGACCACATGCTACAAAAACCAAAACTGCTCAAATTACAGAAGCTGGACTTGGAAACTCCCTGGCATCCACCATATTCACCAGACTTTGCACCAACTGACTACCACTTCTTCCAGGCTTTGGACCACTTCTTGCAAGGAAAAATATCCAATTCTCAATAAGCTGTGGAAAATGCCTTTCACGAATTCATCACCACTCTCTGTCCAGGCTTCTTTGCTGCTTGTATAAACAAGCCACCATTAAGATGACAAAACTGTCCCCATAGTTTAGGTGGCATACTTTGATTAATTGTACTACTTCTTGTTTGAGATATAATAAACTAAACTTGTGATTCGAAATCAGACATTTCATATTTAATGACTTAATAGTATCTAGATAAGGTCTTTAATAAATACTTGATGGACAAATGAATGAATATATAAGAGAAAAAAATGTAAGCCAGTAAATACTTTTAACTCCCAGCTCAAATATCGTTTCTTACATATGTCTTCCTATGATCCTTTAGACTAGATCAAGTTTCTCTATATCATTCCTTATATTTCTATAGTAGTAGTATATATACTAAATTCTTGTAGTGTTCCTATAGTATTTCTGTAGTATATATAGTAAATTATATATAATTTATTTGTGAGATTATTAATATCTGACTCTTTCACTAGGTTATAAGTCCTATGAGGTCAGCTATTGTGCCTAGTTTGTTCATAATAATTTCTTCAGTGCTTGGCATATTATCTGGCACATAGTAAACACTTCCTTGATTTTTGTCAAACGCATAAATGAATGAACAAATATAATCATATATTAACATAGCAAATTTTAACATCAAAGGCAGACAAAGCCATGCAATAGGACAGTGCCAGAGCTTGAGGTTATCAGGTGACGACTGATGGTCAGATGAGTTAGAAGGTCATATCTGTGAAGGACACTGGATGGATGAGTGTTTTGTACCCTGAAAGTAGCTACTCTCCTCACATTTGCTTTTGCTAAAGACATTATTCCCAAGCTTCTTAACATTGGACTGGGCAAAGATATTTTTGGATATGACCCCAAAAGCACAGGTCGCAAAAGCAAAAGCATACAAACGGGGTTGTGTCAAACTAAAAAGTTCATGCACAGCAAAGGAAACAATTAATAGAGTAAAGAAGAGACTTATAGAATGGAAGAAAATATTATAAAACCATATATCTGATAAGGACTTTATATCAAAAATATAAACAACTCAATAGCAAAAAACCAAATAACCCAATTAAAAAAATGGCAAAGGACCAGAATGCACATTTCTCAAAAGAAGACATACAAATGGCCAAAAGGTATATGAAAAAACACTCAATATTACTAATAATCAGAGAAATGCAAATTAAAATCACAATGAGAGATCACCTCACACCTGCTAGAATGGCTATTACAGAAAAGACAAGAGATAAGCAATGGAAGGATATAAAGAAAAGGGAACCCTTGCACGCTGTGTTGGGAATGTAAATTAGTACAGCCATTATGGAAAACAGTATGGAAGTTTCTTAAAACATTACAATGGAACTACCATATAAGCCAGCAATCTCACTCTTGGGTATATATCCAAAGGAAATTAAATTGGTATTTTGAAGAGATATCTGCATTCCCATGTTTATTACAGCACTATTCAAGATAGCCAAGATATGGAATCAACATAAGTATCTACCAACAAATGAATGGATAAAGAAAATGTGGTACACATACACAATGAAATACTATTCAGCCTTGAAAAAAGAAGAAAAAGAAGAAATGTCATTTGCGACAAAATGGATAAACCGGGAGGACCTTGTGTTAAATGAAATAAGCCAGGCACAGAAAGACAAGTATCACATGATCTCATTTATGTGTGAAATCTAAAAACACTGAACTCATAGAAACAGAAAGTAGAATAGTGGTCAACAGGGGGCACAGGGGAGGAAAATTAGGAAGATGTTGGTCAAAAGATACAAAATTTCAGTTAGAAAGGATAGATTCAGGAGATCTATTGGATAACATGGTCATTATAGTTAATAACAATGTATTGTATTCTGGAAAATTGCTAAGACAGTAGATTTTAAGTTTTCTCACTACAAAAAATAAGTATGTGGGATAATTCATGTTAATTAACTTGATTTAGTCATTTCACAATCTATATATATTAAAACATCATTTGTACCATAAAAATATACAAAACAACAATAAAAAACTGTGATGCAATCATACTATGGAATACTAAACAATAAAATGAATGGACTATTGATATATGAAATACCCTGAATGAATCTCCAGAGAATTCTGCTGAGTGAAAAAAATGCCAATCCCCAAAGATTGCATGTTGCATGATTCCATTTATGTAATATTCTTAAAATGACAAAATTACAGAAAGGGAGATCACATTAGTGGTTGCCAAGGGATAAGGAAGTGGTATGGTGGTGGGGAGGTAGATGTGAGTATAAAAGAGAAGCAAGAGAGATTTTTGTGGTGATGGAAATGTTTTGTGTCTTGACAGTATCAATATCAATGTACTGGTTGTGATACAGTATTACAGATTTGCAAGATGTTACCACTGGGGGAAGCTAGGTAAAGGAAACAAGAATCTCTGTATTATTTCTCTCAACTATATGTGAATCTATAATTATCTCAAAGTAAAAAAAAATTTAAGAATATAAATAAATAAGGCACATCTTTCCCCACGTAGCTCATCAGCTCAGTCTTGGTCCAAGGCATGTCAAATTCTCCCACTGACTCTCAAATTTCCCAAGCCTATGGAAACAAGCCAAACACTCATCCAGCTAGCCCATAATACTTGTGATATACTATGAACCATCAACAGAAAATCTCATTCTGCCTTTCTTCCAGTCTTTCTCCCATACTAACCCCGTCTTTCCAGACTCTGAGCATAGCACACAATCTCACAGAGCACAGGGGGTTGGGCAAAGCAACTTTGATTACCCTAAAAGTAAGTTGTAGGCCCGGAATGGGACACGAGACTTTGAAGGAACTGGTTCCATCCCTTTCCACTCTGGACAGGCCCTAAATCCTATCCCCTCTGGGCCTTGCTTAGAAATCCTCAGATAACTAGTTATTCTCACATAGTAGTGGGTGTTGCCTTAAAATTGGACGTCATGGAAGAGAGTGTTTCAAACAGAGTTCTAATGTGGAAATGTCAGGCATCAGATTAATGAACTAATTTGTATAATTCACACCATACATTGTGTTTGCTGACTCTAATTATACTTTGGTTTTTAATTGATTAGTGTAACAGCTTTTGTAAAAGTGGCGGGCTATGTCTAGGCAGTTGATGCATAGTCACCATGCTAGATCCCTGAGAATCTGTAGTTGACTAAGCCTTGCTCCTTTCCTTCTCTCTCTTCTCTCTCTGTATCTTCATCCCAGAATAAAGAGCCCAGACCAACAGGACTGTCCTTTTAAAAAATTTCAAAATATTAAGGGGGTACAAATGTTTTTGTCACATGGATAGTTTTTGTAATGCTTTAGTCAGGGCTATACATGTGCCCATCACCCAAATTAGTGTTCATTGTACCTGTGAGGTAGGTTTTTATCCCTCTGCAACATGACTTCCTACCCCTAAGCAAAATTGAATTGAAAATGATCTTAAAAAAAAGTATATGGATCCCTTAGAAACTCTAATGTAAACAAGCAAATACAAAAGGAGACTTCTACATCACAAACTTGGATTTGATGCCAACTTCAATTAAATCATATTGATTAGTATATAGCTATGGATAGATTGAGTTCTGCATTGAAGCAAGAAGAAGGGGTAGAAACGTGTAGTAAGAGAAGAGGACACAGGAAAAGACTTATTTAACTACAGAATAGCATAGACTTCTTACAATAACTGTTGTTATATTGTCCGAATATCATCTAAAGTAGAGAAGCTAATCTTGGAATTAACAAAGGAAATAGTATAAGCTAAGTTTCAATAGGAGAATCAAACTATACTTAGCATAATTTGCCCAGAATTATCTCCCTAGATTGTTGCAGCTACTTTTTTCAGCAGTAGTGGAAAAATGAGACTATAAAAGGAGAAAACTAGCCAAACCTTTGTGCGAATTTTGAATAATCCCAGGATATTTCTTCTGCAGCAATATAATAATTTCTTCTGTTTCCATTGTTGCTGCGGAGGTACCATGCCGCGATGTTGTCAGGATTTCTGGAGGAGTTGATGTCTGTCCTAATATCAGTTTGGTAGGGGTCACTATAGGCCACATAATCAATTTCGACATAGTCTTCATCACTGTCCTGGTCCTCCTGCCTTGGAATAATCTCAATGTAATCTCCATCATCTCTACTGAGGCCTACTACAACCGGTGGATTAAATTCCTTTGATATAAAAGTGTCATTGAGTGTAGGAGATAGCATCTGACCAAGGTCTGAATAAGGAAAAGTCTCATTAAATTCTGGAAGAGGTAATGACTGACTAGACTCAGAAGGGTAGAATGTGTGATCAAGGTCTGGAAGAGGCGATGTCTGCCTGAGATCAGGAGGAAGGGTTGTCTGACTGATGTCTGGAGAGAGAGCTACCCGGCCAAGGGCTGAAGAAAGGGATATGTGACTGAAGTCTGGGGAAATGTTTGTTTCACTGGGGTCTGGAGAAAGGGTCATCTGGCTGAGGTCTGGAGAAAGGGACATTTGACCGAGGTCTGGGGAGGGGGTTGTCTGACTGAGATCTGGGGAAAGCGTTGTGTGGCTGAGGTCTGGAGAAAGGGGCATCTGACTGACATCTAGGGAAAGGCTTGTCTGAGTGAATTCTGCAGAGAGTGTCATCTGGTCGAGGGCTGGGGAGAGGGATGATTGGCTGAGGTCTGGAGAAATGGTACCTATGTCTGGGGAGAGAGACAGTTGGCTGAGGTCTGGAGAGATGGTACCCAGGTCTGGGGAGAGGGACGATTGGCTGAGGTCTGGAGAGATGGTACCCAGGTCTGGGGAGAGGGACGATTGGCTGAGGTCTGGAGAGATGGTACCCAGGTCTGGGGAGAGGGACGATTGGCTGAGGTCTGGAGAGGTACCCAGGTCTGGGGAGAGAGACGATTGGCTGAGGTCTGGAGAGATGGTACCCAGGTCTGGGGAGAGGGACGATTGGCTGAGGTCTGGAGAGGTGGTACCCAGGTCTGGGGAGAGAGACGATTGGCTGAGGTCTGGAGAGATGGTACCCAGGTCTGGGGAGAGAGACGATTGGCTGAGGTCTGGAGAGATGGTACCCAGGTCTGGGGAGAGGGATGATTGGCTGAGGTCTGGAGAGATGGTACCCAGGTCTGGGGAGAGGGACGATTGGCTGAGGTCTGGAGAGGTACCCAGGGAGGGATGGTTGGCTGAGGTCTGGAGAGATGGTGCCCAGGTCTGGGGAGAGAGATGATTGGCTGAGATCTGGAGAGACAGTAGCCAGGTCTGGGGAGAGGGATGATTGGCTGACATCTGCAGAGATGGCTGTCTGCCAGACTTCATGTTCCAAGTAAGGGGACAGTTGACCAAGGTCAGCAGGGAAGGACTGGTGACTTAGATCATAGTCGAGCATCCAGCTGAGCTCTGGAGGAGAGGATCTGTGACTGGGGTCGGTGGTAGAGTGCATTTGATCAGGGTCTTGAATAGGGAAAGTTTGATGGTGTTCCTTTGGGGGCACTGTCTGATAAAGATCTGGAGGTGAGCTTGTCTGACTAGTGTCATTTGGGGGATTCTGATTATGGTCAGGAAGTGAGGTCATCAGGTCAAGATTCATAGAGGGCAATGTCTGATTGAGGTCTGTGGGAAGGGATGTTTCATTGGACTTATGGAGTAACAATGAATGATTCAACATTTGGTCTGAAAATGTGGCAGAGGCCGCCCCTCTTAGAGGGTGAAAGCCCCTGGGAGATAAAGGAACATGATTTCCAAGCTTCTCTCCCTTTTTTTTTTTTCGCGTCCTAATGAAAAATGGGCTTTTCTTCAATCTACTATTTCTTACATCCTGTCTCACATGTAGATATTTATGCCTAACTCTAGAGAACTTTAGGTGGCCACTCTGATTCCCAGGATTGTTTATAAGGGGGGTGCTTTCTGAACCCCAAGGACTTGAGACATTCTGGGGGCTGGTCAGAGGCTTATTAACAGCCATGTCTTCCTGAGTATCTTGGATTATTTCATAATTACCTTTCTCAGAAACCACATGCCATTTCCCATTCAAAATCTTAGATGGATCGTTTTCTTTTAAGAGTAACAGATCACTAGGAAGGTTCTCCCAGGGCCCCATCCCGGAAGGAGAACCATTGTCTTGGCTGAAATGTCTCCCAATTTTATGTGCTAGTAATTTCATCTGAGAGAACCTGTGCTTTGCTGCTTGGTATCTTTCTTTCTTGGATCCCTTATGTTTAGCATGTTCTTGACGTCTGAATCCTCTTGCCCCATGCGGAAGTAGGCTTATCCCTGTGACATCTGACTGTAGAGGATCCTCACTGGGGTCTTCAGAATATGGACTGGAATATTCTGCCATGGAAGAGTTGAGAACTGAGTTCTTGTCTAAGCCATTGAAGTGTCCCAGTGGGTGACCAGCTGTGGTGGCTCCTGGGTGAGGAAGGGTTTTCTGAGGTCCCGCAAGGTTATTGACAGTGAGACTGCTAACATTACTTGGGGAAGAAGAATTTGAACCAACAGCTGTATCTGTACTTGGGGAAATGAATTCAGAGCTGTTCTCCATAGCTAGAGCAGTAAGATTGAATTTATCTTCCTCCTGATTCAATGATGAATTTCTGAGCGACCTAATTCCTAACTCTGAAGCCAGTATATACTGGTAATCATCTTCAGCATCATTCTCATCATCATTACTTTCTGGAAAATCATGCATTTTCCGTGTAGCCATGGCTGTAGAGGACGGAGGTTCATAAATCTCATATGAGTCTTCATCATCATCTAGGATACATTTAACATCCCTGAATCTCAGCCTGAGGTTTTTGCTTCTTGGACTAGAATTCATGGTAGTTAACATCCATGTTCCTGCAGAAGAGAGACAGAAAAGCAAGTTGAAAGTCTGGGAAAAGATATAAAAACATGAGAATCCTCTGGGAAAGAGTAAAATCTGTACAAATGCCAGATGTAGTTTATAATGAACTGTAGTCAAGAATACTCTAGTGTGGTCTGTGGACCACTGCTAGTCTGAACTATTGATTACTGGTTCACAATGACATAAGGAGAGAGACCAAGAATAAAGTATTGAGGAAATTTTTTTAAAAAAAGCAATTTGACATTGCTGTGACTTCTAAGCACATGATAAGTGCATTTACCTCATTTAACAGAATATAGACCAAAAGTATGGTTAGTAGAGATTAGGGAGGAAAAAAAGTCTTTCAGCACAGATAGTTTAAGAGTCACTATTTTAGAATATATTAAGAAAGCAGTGAAGCAAGAATAAAACAGACTTTGAATATCGTAAACATCTTATTAAATGGCACATCTTGTTTGAGAATTGGATTTGGGGGGATAATGATGAGGTCTACCCCCAGAAGTAAGAGACACTTAGATATTTCTAAGGAATAGGAATTCAGGTGGTTCTGGGGCAATTTTGAATCTCTTTGAAATGGTATGAATTGTTGGCACACTGAAGAGTTCTTGGGACGTCTCCAATAGTTAACCACTTGTTAAGTGTCTAATGAGTGCTAGGTACTTGGCACATATTATTATACAATTTCAATGGTCAAAGCAACTCTGTAATATGTCACCATACTGGTTTTTAGATTTCAAATACTAAATGACTTGAGGCTTAGTGAGGCTCAGTGTGTAACCTTGTGCAAGGTTACACAGTGATTAAGTGGCGAAGCAGGATTTGAACTTAAGTCTGACAAACTCCAAAGCTGTCTCTGAGGCAACCTCTAAGGCAGTGCATCTGTTGATTGCTACCCCTAGGGTGGGGTGGCCTTAAAAAACTGAAAAGGGCATTTCAATAAAAGAAATGTTCCTTTGTGGCTGAAATATTTACTTTTTTTCCTCAAAGTTATGCCTTATCTTTCCGCTGTTGCTTGTCTTCCTACTTTGCCTGCTGTATGTCTTCCTACTTTGCCTACTTTGCCTAGGAACCCACATTAAAGGACTGGGCCCATTTAAGTCATTAATTTCCCAGTTAGAAATCACGAAAAGCATTGAAAGGAAAGCTTTCAGGGGATCAGGGAGATAAACACAGGAGCCGGGGTAGTCTGGAGAGCTGGAGCAGATCTTACAGACCAGAGATTCAAAGCTAGCTTCCTCTCCAAGTGTTCAGACTCTTACTCACCAACATTATCCATTGTGACAGTCACAGATTCTCCACGCATAGGGAAGAGGGTCAAGGTGTCCTCATGCCTCTTTTCATAGATGAATGAGTGCCCAGTGAAGTGAATGGTCAAAATGTCATCCTGGGTCCCCACACTGCAGAAGTGCCACTGGACAGTGTCATCAAAGCAGAATCCTAGCGTGGGTATGCTCTCAGGCACATAGCCATTGATAGCTGAAAGAGTAAAATATGTGGAAATGCCAGGCCTATGCCAACAGAAGGGCATGTGTCTATACCTACAATAAATGCCCCAGTGTTGATTTGGTAGTGTCAAAGCAGTGATTATCCAAGATAATCAGCTTTACCAGGTCTGATGTCACTGAAGGTCAAACAGAATTCTCAAATGAGATTTTCTTCTCCTAAGTTAGTCAACTGAGAAATATTGGGAAAAAGATAAAGCCTTCCATTTGCATTGATTTATTCATTCATTTGTCAAATATATATTCAATATTTTGTGCTCCACATTCTGCCTATAAAAATATTCTAATAATTCCACCTGGAGGAAAAGCATAATATAAGAAATTCATCTTCTTGATACATTGGTCATTGCATAAGAAGTAATGTCCCTAAAAATAAAGCCTATTTAGTATATTGTGTAATTTTCATTGTCCTCTGTTATCATCCATATAACCTACAGTTTTCATTCAAGTTTCCAGTTCATATATTTTCATTATCTATAAAAGAGACACTGCTTTAGGCAATATATTTATTTACTTATTTACTAAGCATGGTAATAGAGTCAAAGGTATAATTTCTATGAGGGCAGGGCTCATGTCTACCTTGGTTACCTATAGTTCTGTACTAGTACAGTGCCTGGGACTTAATAAATATTTAAGTGGATTCTTAACAAATATTTATTAAATTGCTGAGATAATGTGTTGCTAGTTTGTACTTCATTCTAGATGTTTTCCTAAATGGTCTATAGTTACACTGTCTAATATGGTAGCCATTGGCTACAAGAGGCTACTGAGTGCTTGAAATGAGGATGGTCTGGATTGAGATATGCAGTAAATGTAAAATATACATTGGATTTCAAAGACTTAGTAATAAAGTAAAACTCATTAATTTTTCAATATTGATTACATCTCGAAATGATAATGGTTAGGATATATTAAGTAAAACGCACTATTAAAATTAATTTTACCCATTTCTCTTTCATTTCTAATGCGGCCACCAGAAAATTTAAAGTTACACATATAGCTCATACGTAATTTCTATGGGACAACATTGCTCCAGAACTATAATAAATTCACTGCCAAAATAAAATTATGTAAAGAAAGTTGAGGATAACCCCTGTTTGGAATTATTTGTGATGGCACCTGTCAGTTCTGATAATGTTCAGTTGTCAGTCATCTGAAGCTGTATGAACATACCTTGGAGAAATGGTCCTCCTAGGTATGATCACCTATCAGAGAAGGTGATCAAGATGATGCTCAACTCTTAGAAACAGCTCTGCTGTTGTGGAGAAGTTTGCTTCCAGTTAGCTCAGTGAAATTGCTGTCAGGCTCCCATGGCAGTGGTTTTGGGCACTGATCTTTAGAACAGCAGTGAATGCCTGAACCCTGGCTCAGAGAATGCCTTTTGTTCTGAACCTCTTACTGCTCACTTCAAACTTCTTCATGCATTGCCTTTCCAAGAGACTCTTGGGTCCCCATGCCAATTTTTCTCTGCTTTGATTTGACAATTCATCTTTGGATTACTTATCTCATTTCTGCCCTGATCATATAGAACATTCAGCCTGTGCACGTGCACAAGCACGCACACACACACACACACACACACACACACATAGCAGGAGACCAAGCATGCTTCTAAGGATAACAAGCCTTTGATCTCTTGTGTAAAAAGGTTGCTATGATGTCACCCAGGGATTTCATCACTAAGTCTTTGGACTGTAAGTGAGAATAAGAGGTGCTCTTTACTGAGTGGATTCTAACCCATGTCTCTATCCCTAGGCACACTCATACTTCAACCACAGGAGTGAAAAATTTATGGACAAAAATAGTGCTCAAACTTACTGCTCATGATGTTCGATTCATAAAACTTGGGGTCGTCACGTTTCACCTCATCAGGATTTTCGCAAAACTTGTTGATATTGTCTTCAATGTACCAGCTTTTGTTCTCATCAAACACAGCAAACACAGCCTGCTGTTCAATGTCTGCTGCCCTCTGGAGAGTGAAAGTGCTGTGTTCAGTGATGAATGTTCTAGCGGATTACCTGCAACACTGAATTCTCAGAAAACAAAGGGTCATGGTGCTTGGGGTCACCAAAGCCACACAATTCAGGCATGAATGATACATGAATGCCCATTGCATACAAAGCACTTATCAGAGCTCAAGCTACTATGTAAGAGCAAACAGAGCAGATCAGAAAATTTAGAGACTATAAAATATCCCAATAGAAAAGTCTCGTTTCACCATAGCAACCGAAAGTCAGTTTCTCTCTCTAATTGTGCTCCTTTCAACATGAGTGATGGACTAAATATGTTCCAAATAGTTGCAAATGTTAAAACAGATGATGGCAACAGGAAAGTCCTACGCCTTCCTGTTTCCTTTCCTAGCTCAATAAATCAGGATTTTCCCAGTGTTCATTTCTGATTTTTCCAGGCATATCTTTATTTTGTATGCTTTGGGATAAGACCTCTTTTATTATAGCTTAGCATAGCTGTTTGGGAATTTTAGGTTAATGATATGAGACTATTATTCTTCAATGGAGATAAACTTAGAAGATCTTTGTTCACATTCCTCTGTATACTTTAATCTCAGCAGAGATGGACCATTATCTGGGCCCAACTTCACTAGAAACTATGTCTCCAAATGTACTTGCTTTCAGAGATTCTCTCCTATTTGTCCCTTCTGCAGGTCTCTAAAAATAACAAAGCTTGGTACAGAGCTTTACGCTTTTACCAGGTGGTATCTCACTGAGGCCCAAAACAACATTTCAAAATTTTTAGGAGGGGTTTTACCCATTTGATGGAAGGAAGACATTATGAGAGGCTAAGTGAATTGCTCATCACACAGCCAATACCAACAGCCTGGAATTTGAAACCAAAACAAAATACGTTATCTTACTGTAGACTTGCCACACTTGTGCTAAAGAGGGATACTTGATAGTTATCATTCTCTAGAAACAAAAGCCTCATTATTTACCAAAGAGACCTACCTAATATGTTCCAGCCAGAAGAAATTCCCAGAATTTCTGAAAGGTTACTCCAAGGACAAAATACCTGTATGCCTCGCTTGTCCAGGGATCTGCTCTTACAAATTAGAAGTAGTCCTATTAGCCCAGAGGCAATGTCCCTTATGATGTCTACATCACTGTAGTATGGTCTTGTTAAGCACTGGGCATCATTTTCTGTGGGTTCATCAAACTCCAGGATGTTCCATTTATAAGTATAGGTTTCCCCTGGTTTTACTGCTCTGATCATGGTGTTACTGCCTGAAAGAAAATATGTTCAAAATTGTTTTCATTTGGAAAATTATTTCATTATAATAAATAAATAATTGAGCTCTCAGAACCAATTAATGTTGCAAAAGTAATAATTCTTTTTATATTAAACTCTTCTTGGACCCATGATAGCATGTAGCCATTAGATATTGCTCCACTAGAGGCCGCTATGACACTAATAAAAGACACCATATTTTGTAACTACTAACAGATAAGATCCCTGAAGTGAAAAGGGTTTGGCTGTGATTTTTAGGGTACCCTTTACATGTATAGTACCTGACTACTCTAATCATACCACTGGGCAAAGAGGACAGTAGAAAAATATGGCAGCCTCTTAGAGTTCACTCGTTCGATTCAGTAGAAGTGAGAGATTCAAACCTGAGGTGGAGGAAGAGTTGACTCCATCTTCGTAAGGAGAGAAGGTCACTCCATGAGGGTAAATGCTATAGGGACGGCTGGCCATATTTTTGAATGTGATCTGCAAAGTCACATCAAGTTTATTTTAGGATTTAAGGTCGATCATTAGAACTAAAATAGGATGCTAGCTTTGCACATTAACCTTTTGGATGGTGTGTGTGTGTGTGTGTGTGTGTGTGTGTGTGTGTGTGTGTGTTCGCGCACATACACACAGTGGGAAAATTAGTTCTGTTTGTTTGAGCAGCAACATCCCTGCATTACCTGAAAGGAACACTTCCCAGAGCGTTTCACTCGCACATTAAGGTGGAGAATGGAAACAGAAATCTGACCTTAGAGGACAGGTAGGAGAAATGGCATTTTCCTCACAGTATCACCCTCCCAACGTGGTCCCCATGCCCCCTCCACCCTCCTTCAGCTTGGACCACATCCCACTTTGAATCTGCTCTTTCTCATCTCTAGACCACGATCCCCTTCTCCTGCCCACCAGATCTCCCAGGACACTGACTTTAAAGCCATGTTCTTGAGGGGCACACATAAGTAGCCAGATCCTAAATTCCCAGTAAGGTAGGTTTATATTTGCTAAGAGCGCCTACAAGGGATCAAAAGTGGGTGAAAGGAAAGAGGCCCAGAGAGAGGCTGCTTTTATCCTTTTGTTATTTTTCAATGAATAGAATAGGCCTGGTCAGGGGCATTATTCACATAGGAGTCCTAGTTAGGCTCTTTAATCTTCAAAAGAGAACCTTAACCTTATCTTCTACTTGGTTGATTGTCAAAGAATTTGAATCCTCCTTAATCTGTAGACTATCTGCATTCTAGGAGCTTGCCAAAGATGGTAACCATCAATTCTCTACTGTCCAGCTATTATCTATCTTGGAGATGTGACATAATATTTCAGGAGAATTGTCTGAGGAAAACTCCATGCTCTTGATACATACCTAAGTTTACCTTCACAGAGACAGATCATGAGAGAGCTGCAAAGCTAGACCACATTAAAGAATGATTTTTGCTCCACTGTGTTTACTGATACGGTCTCAGCTACAATGAGAAATATTATTTTAAAAAACTATGCAACTTTTTATCTGTTATACGAGTTACAGGAATTTGTCAAGGACGCCATCCACTGCACACGCAGCACCCTCTTTTGAGGGATCCATGGAAGAAATTCCTCTTCGGTCTCAGTACCAGGGGAAAGTGTGCTTCCTTGATGGATGCTGTAAATCTTACCCTGAAATATTTCCTTTTTTACTTTGGCTGCTGTAAAGCTTAGGACAAAATTTGCAGACAGCCTCGTAGGATCATATGGTCTGTATTTTATTACACTTACCTATGGCTTTATTTTCTGTGTTCCCACATTATCCCTCACCCTAGTTATTAATATATCAACTATTTGTTTATTCTTTTATAATTTGATAAACTGTCTCAGATACTGAGTAATATTGAGTAGGCTATAAATAAGTGCAAATACTAAATATAAACTAAAAGCTGCATTTGAATTTTAAATTACATGAACATCTTTTTCTTTTAAAAAAT
>NW_012151507.1:2872327-2881827 GCF_000956105.1 Propithecus coquereli
TTTTCACAGGTGTATAATATTCCATTGTATGAATATACCCTAATTTATTAAATTAGCTTTCTGTTGGTGGACATTTTGGGTTGTTTTCAATCTTTTGCTAGTACTAACAGCACAGCAGTAAATACCCTGCACATACATCATTTCACCTGTGAACAAGCAGACAGATTCCCAGAGTGAGATTGGTGGGCCAAAGGGTACATGTATTTATAACTTTTATACATATTGCCAAATTATCCTCCAGAATGCCTTCACCAATTTACTCTTCCACCAGCAATGTGTGACAGTGCTTATTTCTCACAGCCTTGCCAACAGATGATGTCATCTGGACTTGTGAGTCTGATAGGTAAAAAATAGTATTCCAGTGAAGTTCAATTTGCATTTCTCTTATTATGAGTGAACGTGAATAACTTTTCAAGTGTTTAAGAGCTATTTGAATCTCCAAATTTCTTAATTTTTCTAACCTATTTCCTTATCTATATAAAAAAAGAGCAGCATCTAATTTGTAGAGTTCAAGTTAGGCTCTTAGAAAGGGTTTAATACAGTGCTTGGCAATGGCAAGCTTCAACAAGTGGTAGCTGCTGTTATTATTACTACAATTATTATCAGGCTGAATTCTCTTGGTGAGTTTGGGGTTATTTAAGATTAATTTGGATAAAAAGACTTGAATGGAAACCAATACATGTGTCCCTTTGAGAGCCGTCCACCCTGACATTTCATCATTGCATATCTAGGACCCTATGGGACATGTCTTGAACCTCTGCACAGTGCCACAAACCCCGACGACTCACTGGTCCATATTTGCTGGTACTATAGGCGCATAGTCCCAAATGACTTCTTCTGCAGCAATGAAGTATTCCCACCTCTTAATGTGCCGCCTTTGCTCAAGAGTCATTTTGTTAGGCATTCTGGTTTTCTTTGGGCAGTTTTTAATGTTGATGTAAGCCTGCATCCCAGCTGAGTTAGGATATAAAGACAGTGAAAGAATTTGAGAGAAGTTATGATTGATCAAAATGCATACCTTTTAAATCAATTTTGGAAGGTTTACGTAATAACGGGGAAAGTAATGCTCAGGTAACTTTTTGATTTGGAACACTTTCAGTGGAGTGCAGAAGGGGTGAAGAATGAAAAAGCAGGGGAAAGGCAGGAAGAGTTAGGAAAAAAGCTTGGAAAGATTGCCTTTGTTTCTTCTGGAACAGGACGTTTGCTTAGCATTTCCAGCCCCTTAAAATTCTGTGACTTAGGTCTTGTTGAATTCTCATTTTTCCTGTCATCTGTTCCTTTATCTGTAAAATGAAGATAACACTAATACTTTCTTAATGAAATTATTGTTTAGAATTAAATAACAATACATAAATCACTTGTCTTCAATAAATATTAGCTTTATAGTTGCTTTATTATTATTAGGAACTCTATCTTCCAGGGATATTGTGACACTTTCATTACTTCAAGTATCATTTTGACTGCTCAATGTGAAAAAAACATAAAATGATCTCATGAAGTATCTCTTCTTCATATGTGTTGCTTATACATCATTTTGGTAACAAAATGGTTTTCTATAGCGAAATCATTAACTTAAATTTTAGTCTCTGTTTACATGAACCCTCCTCCCAACAATTTTAAGGCAAAAATGTGTAGTAAAGCAATTAGTTATTTTGTTTACATGATACCACGTAACAACTTGGGCTTATTTTTTTTTCCCCACCTGAATTCACTGATGTTCTTTAAAGCCCACCCCTCAGCTGTTTAGACATTATGTACTATCCATTCTACACACATTCATTAAGTCCCTCTCTGTGCTAAGCTTTGTGTTTATTTCACTGCAAAGGCTAAACTTTTCATGTTAAAACTTTTATGCTTTCTGTAACTTGGTGCTTCTGTAAATTTGCAGATGTTTGTCTTGTTCTAACATCTAGGTCTTTTCCTTTGGCTATGTATGACATATCCCCAAGAAAGAATACCTCTGTGTATACATTTGTTTCCTTCCTCTTTTTGAGGAAGTTGAGACCTCTTCAGCTTTTGCTTCATTTAAAAAAAAATCTTTGTCAATTCCTTCACTTCCTCCATCCCCAACCAATGAATTATTAGTCTAAGAGCAAAGTATCTAAACTCTGGTGTTAGGAACTTAGGCAGGTATGTCTAGGGTGCAGGTGGCTTAAAAGGGCAAAGGAGAAGGAGAGAGATAGTGCTGGGGAAGAAAGGAGCCTACATCCCGAAGCAAGACTGTCAGAAGAGTTTCTTGCCTTGCAAATGTTTTGGGGTGAGAGAAGATATAATCCACCTTCCCTCTGTGCTCACAGTCATATTTGCAGTGGTGGATGTAGCGCTGACGAGGGTGATGGCTGAGACTTTATGATGGTTTTGCTCCAGGACCTGGCCATTGAAATGAATGGAGAACATTTCCGGCCCAGAGCTCATTCCAATCAGGTGCCAGCTGACATGATCACGGGCACAAACCATTATATCTGAAAGAGAGGGAGGGACAGAGGCCAAAACATGTATTTAGTCCAGTACTCTGTGATCAAACATTTACTCACCAAATATGTATTGAGAGCTACTACATTGGGTCACACCAGTCTGGTCTTAGCTGGAAGGAGTCACCAGAACCTCTAATAGGGCTGAGCTCAAGGGCTTCATTATCAAGGTTCGGTAGAGGTCAAAGCTCTGCCTCTGGGACAGAAGATGTGAAGATGATGTGAGGATTTTCTGTTGCTTCTTTACTCACTTTTTGATGGTTTTAATGACAAGTCAATGAAATACTATGTGTGTTAAACTCTCACCTTAAAATGCAGTGGACAAGCCCTCGTTATGATGGGCCACTAGGAGCTTTTCATGGATGAAGTAATGATAACTGAGCACAAGAGCTTGGTTTTGCTCCTTTGCTCTCATAACAACTGAGAAAATGCTCATTTGCTCTATGGGAGACTCCAACACTGGCTTCTAGGCTTAGGTTTAAATTTCAGATCCATAATCACTAGATTATGCCCACTATAAAATGGGGCAGATAATCAGTCCCTTACCGTGTCCTGGGTTTGTCTTTTTTAGGAGGCTATGGTAACAAGGCAGGGATTCCTGATATCACTGGTGAGAACAAAAGCTAGAAAGTAGGAGGCTTTGGTGGAAGCATTTATCCACCCCCAAAGAAATGCTCATATTGAATTCAGCAATGAACACATCTGTATTAGCATTTATCATATTTATTCAATTTATACTGCTGCATAAGGCAGATGGTTTTACAAGCATTAACTATTGTCAGTTTCTACTGATGATGTTTCCCTACCTTATCCCTCTTACCCCCAGTTATTCTTTTTCAACTATGAATTTGTAAACTCTCTACTCTGATCAAGTTATTAATTTTGATTTCTGTGTGTATGGCTTTGCTTCTTTTTTGGCTTCAATATATTTACACAGATTGTTCATTCTGCCAGGAAATAGATGTTGGGGTTGATGGTTAGTCCATTTTTGTAAGTAAGCATATTGAGACAACTAATTTCCAAGGGCTACACTAGAGTAGAGAAGTGAATGAGGTTTGAACTCAGATCTCCCAAGGTAGAGGGCAGTTATCTAAGCCCCAGGTTTGCAAACTCCTGGTGTTAGTACTCAGAATCAATACCCAGAGTCATATGAGTATGTTTTTAATAATCCAAGTAGAAGATGGAGTCAAACGAAATAGAATACAATTTGAAAGCAATACATACATCCCAACTCTTTTTTTTTTTTTTTTTTTTGAGACAGTCTCACTGTGTTGCCCGGGCTAGAGTGCTGTGGCATCAGCCAAGCTCACAGCAACCTCAAACTCCTGGGCTCAAGCAATTCGTTTGCCTCAGCCCCCCAGGTAGCTGAAACTACAGGCACGTGCCACCATGCCCAGCTAATTTTTTCTCTTTTTAGTTGTTTGGCCAATTTCTTTCTGTTTTTAGTAGAGACAGGGTCTCGCTCTTGCTCAGGCTGGTCTTGAACTCCTGAGCTCAAACGATCCGCCCGCCTCAGCCTCCCAGAGTGCTAGGATTACAGGCTGAGCCACCACGCCCGGCCCCAACTATTAATGATACTTGTTTGTTGAGTAAGTGAAGCCATTGTGCCTGTCAGATATTAGAAAACAACCTCTACACAGTTTAATGTATTGAAATATGTTTGTTTATTAATAAAGTGATTTTTCATTTTTCAATTTTTTTCCTCAGGCTGGTGCCATATACCCTGGAACCTTAGTTATAAGTCAGTTCTACCAGAGAGGAGTATTAAATAGAAGTGGTGTGGTCTAGGTGGAAGTCAGTTGTTTTTCCTTTTAACAGTTGCTATGACTTTGCTTTCTCACAAGAGTCTACATACAAATGGAAAGAGAAAACATCCTACATGCCATTGAGTATTACTCATTCATCACTTTTTGAAATGCTAGCAGTATTTTTGTGTGTTGGGGATTATTCCTAATCTCCTGTTCATCTTCACTGCAAGTGTCTTTATTGCATTCTTCCTGCCAACCCTTCCTGCTAGGGATTGACCTTGAACTTCAGTAGAAGGAGGCATGGTCACCATATAGTAGGGATCATAGAGCTAATGGAGAAAGACTCAGCTGATGGCCTGGAGGTCTTTTTGGAGGTGCAGGCCAAGCTGAAACCCACTCAGATCACTATACCTCATAAGGCTGCACATTCCTTCTCTTATCCAGCTTCTAATTTGTCTGTTGTATTTTCTGTTTTCTTTAAAAAATGATGACAAAATCTTGAGAACTACTGCACTGGATTACATCACCTTTCTGCTAAGGAGTTGCAAAACAATGTGCCTCCTCAACTTCCCTAGTGCTTTGAAGAAAACAATTACCTGGCATCGTCCCATTCACATAGCCATTGACAGTGTACATTAGTGACGATGACTGGCTCCAGCTCTTGCTTTCATCAAACACAGCAAACAGCAGCACAAATTGCTTCTCAAACATCTTCTGAGTCCCATCCTCACTTAGGGTGCCTGTGAAGGAAAATACATATTTTCAAGAAACATCCCAGGTAGAATACTCTCATCAGCTTTCCTAGATAATAGAGAGTTTAGGACAAGCAACTAATCACAATGATATCAATTTGAAGTAGTTCTTATTTCTGAAAACAGCATCTTTATCAAGTAACATGGTTGGAGGGTTATTAAAATTCTGGTGCTATATTGTTTTCCTTGGCAACTTGTCGCCTTGGGGAACAGGGCTTTAAAGGTAAATTTTATCTGGTGCAGAAAGAAACCATTTGATGACTGTCAACGCTCTGTAAAAGTATCTTTTTCCTCCAGTCTCAATAGGCCAACATGTAGGTACCTTAGCTGAGTTGGTAAAAGGATCACACCTTGAGTTTAATGCTGTCATCTTGTTTGTATGTGAAATGGGGCACTAGAGGATTGGTTGGAAGTATCAGGATTAATCCATTCTCATATGAGGAAAAAATTCTGTTGATAGTAAAATGAAAAAAGAGCCTTTTATAAGTTTTAAACTTTTTTAGTGCCATCACAGTATCTTCTATATACTGGGCAATGAAAAAATATACCTGTGTAATGGATAAATACATTGGGAAGGTATGTGGATATGGTCTGTGTGATGGCGAGTCCATCACATTATTTCCCATGACACAGTTCATTGTGGTTGTTTGCTTGTTTTAATGAAAGATGACCTAAATTCTCTTGGGGTAAAATCCAAGCTTCCCCGTAAGAAGCCCAGCCAATACAATTCCTTATAAAGCCAGTTGAGTATGTTTGAAACCTACCACCCAAAGTGTTCAGTTTGTTTATGAGAAAGGAAGCTGGAGTTTCATGTATTTATAGACCAAATTACCAACCCAAACCTCAGATATGTCAGGTATGTTAGCAAAAGTTCTTTCCAAGAACTCTCCCACCAGAATATAGGCCAGTGCACTTTCAAAAAGACTTTGTCCTTGAGGTAGATGTTACAGATCATACAAGCCTGGCATCAGAACATGCTCTCGAACAGGAATTTATCTGGGAGAAGTTTCAGGATTGAGATTGAGGAGGAATTAGAAGAAACAAAGGGGGATCCAAGCCCTCAAATAGCAGATATTTTTTTCTCTTACCAAACAATGATCTGGTCTCTGCACCCTCTTCCTCTGCTTGAGGTGCAAGAAGTTGTCAAGATGCTCACAAGCCTCGTCCCATTATAGAACTCCTTACCATTCCAACATCTTTGTTGTTGTTAAGTCTTTTTTGTTGTTGTTGTTTTTACCTTTTTTACAGATAAGCAGAGGTCCAATCAGTCCAGAGTTGAAGTCTTGTACCAGATTCTCATGGGAATAATAGATATGTGTGAGGCAGGGAGGGTCATCGTGGGTAGGTCCACTGTCCTCACTAATAATCCACTCATAGGTATATTCTTGGCCTGGAGCTATAGCATCATCCATCTTCTCCACAGGGGATGTGTGGTCAGGGTAAGAAGCACCTGGAGAAGTAAAAGCCATGAAGACATCTGGGAAGTTTCTAAGGACTACTTTTTCACCACCCTTAAATCTAGGGGAAACTAAGATAAGCTCTCTAGAGATGTACATACATACCTTTCCACAGTGAACCTTTATTATTTGGAAAGATTCACATATATCTACATCTACGCCCATATAATTATAAAGTTGTTGATGCCATCGTGATGGGAAGAATAAAAAATGTTACTTGTAAATTAGAGTTTAGCAAGTTAATTTTCCAGGGTCCTCTCTAGGACTCTGCCGTACGAATTAAGAATTCCAGCCACTTTGGCTTTTCTAAAGTCCAAACTCTATTTTCTCAACTTATAGAGACTGAGCTGACCATCCTTATGCTATTCCCTGGAAACTCTCTTGAAGCACTGAGCTTGGGTTCTCACAGGGCCCACCTGGTTTGTTACTCTTCTCTCACAAGTCACCCTCTTGATTTGCCTGTTATTCAATGTCTGAAAACTTTCGTTTCGTATTTTTGTTTCGTGTATTTTTTCTCCCTGGCTAGTTGTTAAGAAAAAGGATAAATCTGGTCCCTCATGTTCAGAAGCCAAAGTCTGAGATGCTAAATTTCCATATGAACTATTTTTATATTGCAGCAAAATCAGCTTCCCTTGTTTAACTGTACCTTCCCCCACCTCCTCTTTGGAAAATCTATTCCACTCAAAACACTCTGCACGAGTTTGCAGGGCATCAGCCTATGTTTGGGCTCTCCAGGTAGGAGTGGGGAAAAAGGCACATACAGTCATCAATAGGGCATTCAAGTACTGCAGTGTTGTGCATTATTGTACTACATAAGATTCCGAACATGGAAGCCGTAAGATGCAAAAGTGGAGTAGGTATATCTAAACTTACTTATTCACAAAATCCTTAACATGGACCACAGGTCCATGTATGATTTACCCCTACTTCTCTCCAGTCTTATCATGTGTGATTCTTTCCCTTGTTTACTATGTATCAGTCACTCAGGCCCCCTGTCAGTTCCCCAGACATACCAAGTTCTATCCTACCTCACAGTCTTAGTGGATATATTCCCCTGCCTAGAGCGCTCTTCCTCCTTTTTTTTTCCTTTTGATAAATGCGTGCTCATCTTTCAGATGTCAACTTAAATGTCAGCTTACTCCTTCCATTATCTCTGATTCTGCTACATAGTTTTTTCCTTTTACAGCACTCATCACAATGTGTAATTGTTTATGAGATTATATGATTAATTTCATTTTCTCCTACTAGATTATAATTATTTACATCCTGCATATTTTGGTCACCAGAGTGTGAGCTCCTCAAGGGAAAGTGCTAGATTGTCTTTGTCTAGTATCTCTGGTGCCCTCCACAGTACCTGGAGAAGCATGGAACATGAGCACAGAGAAGATGCTCAATGAATATTTATTGCACTCCTAAGATTCAAGGTCCTATGGGCTAAAGCCAAGGTCACCAAATCATAGCTCTTAGGTGTGTTTTGTTAGGATTGCAAACAGATTAAATGCCAACATTAAAAATCTGGAGATATTATCTAAGAATCTGGATTGTTGGGTTCTCTTTAACAAACAAAGCACAAAAAACAAAAACCCTGGAGATCTGATAACAATAGGACCAAACTCCTGCACAGAATTTGGCTGGACCTGGGTCTTGACTGCTCTCTTCTTCTTTTTGATCACCAGTCCCTTAGTGGACCCACTTTTTCATTGAATTACTCGCCTGGCTACTTTAGGCATCTGAGTTTGTGACCATTGCATTAGGGTAAAGCTTGACATTGGACTCTGTTGTGTCTTTTTTTTCCCTCCTCCAAAATGGCTTGATACTGATAAATGACGCATACTATGGGCTGAACTTGCATTTTGATGATAAAGAGGATTTAACTGTTAAAATTATCAGAAGCTGAGAAATGATAAAAGCTTAAATAACTTCCTGTGAGTTATAACATTATTCTAATCTAAAGAAGGAGGAAAAAAAAGTTTTTGAGGAAGAGTCTCCACTGATAAACAGGGAGCATTATCTCTGAAAAGTTACAAAAGAGCTTTGGTAGCAAAGCACAAACAGGACTGATAAGGAGAGCTGCCCTCTCAGGTCAACCTTGTGTATGAGCTGGAACTAGCATGGCTAGTTGTTGAGTTGCATGATCTTGAATCAAGTATGCCAGTCCTTATTCAACATTGCATGCTACACGGCCTCGTGAAGTTAAAAAATCATGTTTCTAGAGCTTCCACTGACCCAACTATTAAAATATCATAGGGTGTTTCTATAGCAGAAAATGATATTCTTTCCACTGCCTTCACAAGCTCTCAAAAGAACAAAAATGTTGTTCTTTGTCAAGTAAGAGATAACATTTGAAGTTCTTCCTCCCTTTCTGTTTCTGGATGAATGCTTGCTCATCTTTCAGATGTCAGAATAAATGTCACCTTATGCCTTCCTTGATCTCTGATTGTGATACATTTTTTTTTTTTACAGCACTCATCACAGTTTATAATTAAATATTTATGAGATTACATGATTAATGGTATTTTTCCTGCTAAATCGTGGGAGAAAGTACATGAACTTTGGGGGCAGAGTTGTGCTGTCTTGGTTATATCCCTTGCTAACTATGTGAACTTGGGAAAATTTCTTCTTTTTTGGTTTGAGAAACAAATATTTCTTTCTCACAGTCTGGAGGCTGGGAAGTCCAAGATCAAGGTGCCAGCAGATCCAGTGTCTGGTGAGGTCCCTCTTCCTGGTTTGCAGATGGACATCTTCTTGTATCCTCACATGTTTCTGTTCTAGCCAAGTATTAGCTTTAAACAAATCCCCAAGAATCCAAGAACTCTTAGCTGAATATTATGGACTCCCAAATGTCTTTTTTAAGTCCAAACGTCTCACTGGAGCCCTAGACTCCTTTACCAAGGCCTCCCTGACATGTCACACCTGTCTGTTCATTTCACTCCGGCCACATTGGCTCTTTCTGTTCTTTGAAAAACCAAGCTTATTTCCACCACCGGGTCTCTGCTTTTGCTGTTCCCTCTGCCAGAAACACTTTCCCTTAAAGTCCTAGCATGACTGGCTCCTTCTTATCATTCAGATCTC
>NW_012151507.1:2885587-2933741 GCF_000956105.1 Propithecus coquereli
TCATAAATGATTGCTGGCCGCAGGGGGATATAGGGACAAATAAACAGTAAAGGAAAAGGGATGATGTTGCAAAGTTCATTCGCTGTGCAAACAGCTCAGCTTGGGTACAAAGTCTACAACTCTTACTTCTTCCCTTATTTAAAATGGAACCTGCTTGTGACATTTTGACATTTTGGGGTTTCTCCCGTCCTGTTCTATATTGCTAAACTACTGTGCAATCATCTGGAAGTCGCATAAGTAGGTTAGGTGGTTGTTCATTAAGTCACTGTATGATTTTAGGAACATAGGAGAAACTCCTGTGCACACTATCTTGCCTAGAGTCTTACCAAATTCGCTTCTGAAGATGTCTGAAATTTCACAATTAATGCTTCACTGTTTTTCCTCAAGCCAAAGATTAAGTGCTAATGCAAATACTCCCGCGGAAGGTAATTCACCAACCTATTATCAGTCACTTATACTTTAAGGGGAATGAGTTTGACAACAATTTACATTGGGAATAATAAATATAAAAATCACTTTCTAATTAACAAGTTTTTAGATAAATATTAAATTACTCGTACACATTTTGATTGAAGAATCATCTTTACTATCATAGATAATATTTATTGAGTGCTTATGATATGCTAGGCATTGTTCTAAGATTTCATGCCAACAAACTTGTATGAGATAGATATGATTATTATCCCCCTTTTTCAGATGAGAAAGATGAGGCACAGAGAAGTTAAATAACTTTCCACAAGTCACATAGCTAGTAAGTATCCAAGCCAGGATTTATGGGCATCTTAAAACAAATAGTGTTCAGGATAACAGGGAACATGGTAAAAAAACAAAAAACAAATAGTGAACAATATAGATTTGTACATGGGGCATATTCTGCAATTATACTAAGTGAGGACTACTAATGAGATAGTTGGGGGATAATTTTAACAATGCTTTTATTCTTCTCACTTCAAATTATTTTACCTTTAGTCTAGAATAAAACAGACATGTTGCATCTTTGACTTTGCAACCTACATAATATATGAAATATAAACAGCTATTTAGAGGCAGCATTTATGAAATACATTTTTGGTTAATCTGATTTTGACTTTGTAATCAACATAAAAAGTTAAAAATCTAAACCGTGAAGAGGGGGAAATGGACAGGGACAACTATTGTGGTAGAGCACAGAAAGTCCTTGTTCAGCTTTTTGCTAGAATAAATTCTTTACACAAGAATAGCCCTTCATTTTATATTTACTCTGTTCTGGTCACTTCCTGCTCAGTCGATAGTCAGCTTTGTAATTTGTTTACTCTTGTCATGAGGAACTAATTATTTGCCAAAAGGCTCTAAGTATTTTTTTTTAATATAAAATGGTATGTACAAGCTTTGGGAAAGCAAAGTTACATAAAGAGACTTTTTGGTTACCTGTTAGGATGCTCATTCAGTAAATCTTCCTTTGTTACTTATTTTTGTGAAAAACTCTTTTCCTCTCCATTTAATAAACTTAGTGAATGCTTCAGTGCATTCAAAGATTCAGAACATTCTTTTAGAAGCTACAATTTAGGCAAAAGGCAATCAATGTTTTGTAAAGAGCTTGAGTCCATAGCACAGGGCTAGCAAGTCTCTTTGGAAGGGGAGCTCACATTTTTGTGACTTATGAGAATTATTATAGTAGCTATTACAGTTTGTTTCAGGTGTTTATCATATACTCAAGGAAGTGTCTATATAAGGCCAAAGTATCCAGATGAAAAGTGTCTTTTGCTGTTCTCTTCAATCTGCATAGCCTTAGTTCCCAGAATTAAGCAGTGCTTCCTGATGTGTAAAAACCAGCCTACTTTGTTTAACTTAGGTGAATTAAATTGTATATGCTTGGCCAAAAAGAAAAAAGGAAGAAAGGAAACTAATTTTAATATCGTGAGTGATTATGCCCATTTTATTAAATGAGCCCATGAACCTGTACTACTTTGGATTAAATGTGAGTTGGAATTTATGGGAAAAAAATATATAATCACCTACGTTATGTCAAGCACAGAATGTTTTGGAAAAATCTAGAAGACTAAGTTTTCATATGAAGAATTTGGCAACATTTAGATGCAAGGAACAATCTCTGGTGGCAAACATGTTTTACTCAGAGAGTTGGCTTACCAGCAGATGGCTAAATATTACAGAGCTAATTTTGTGGTAGAATACATTAAAATATGAGAATGTAAATCAAATAAAAGAATATTAAATTTACTATGAAACAAGCTTTTTAAAGGCAATTGACTAAAAAAGCTTTGAAAATCTTGCTGAACAACAAAATTTATGCAAAGATGTGGTGTTACAAATAAACAATTCATTACATGCTAGTTATAGTTTCTGAAAATTTAACTTCAGATTGAAACTCTTTTAGTAATAAAACATTTTAAAATGATTAGGTACAGTTGCAGGTATTTTATTTCCTGCTTTGAAGACATATTCTTATTAATTACATTATTAAAGGAAATGTCCTTGTAATTGTTTTTACAAATCATGATTTGCCCATCCTGTCAAAAAAGACTACCCAGTCTTGTCTTATGTATTATGGTGGTTTCTCAAGCCTATTATCTCAATCCCCTACCATCCATCTCTTAAATATCTACCTCTGAGATAGAGAAATCTGGATTTTCATGTAGCTAGCTCAGCATGGAGTTAGTTTATCCCCACTCCTGAAAAAGTAGCTCAAACTGTAGAGGGAGGCTATGTGGGAGGGTGAGTGTCAGACATGAAGAAGAGGATGTTTTATTTTAATGCAGAGGGCATGATAAAATGAACAGAAGACTTGTCTTTTTCCACGAAGGACACTGTCTATTTACTAGATTTGCATCTCATTTCTGAGAAAAAATTTACTTTTCCTTCCAATATATATTTACCTTTCTTAGACCCAAGGCAATATTGTACACCAATAATCAGATCTCCAGTGGAAGGAGTGGGAGGATTTTAAGCAATTGCTCATAAATGATTGCTGGCCGCAGGGGGATATAGGGACAAATAAACAGTAAAGGAAAAGGGATGATGTTGCAAAGTTCATTCGCTGTGCAAACAGCCCAGCTTGGGTACAAAGTCTACAACTCTTACTTCTTCCCTTATTTAAAATGGAACCTGCTTGTGACATTTTGACATTCTGGGGTTTCTCCCCTCCTGTTCTACATTGCTAAACTACTGTGCAATCATCTGGAAGCCGCATAAGTAGGTTAGATGGTTGTTCATTATGTCACTGTATGATTTTAGGAACATAGGAGAAACTCCTGTGCACACTATCTTGCCTAGAGTCTTACCAAATTCGCTTCTGAAGATGTCTGAAATTTCACAATTAATGCTTCACTGTTTTTCCTCAAGCCAAAGATTAAGTGCTAATGCAAATACTCCCGGGGAAGGTAATTCACCAACCTATTATCAGTCACTTATACTTTAAGGGGAATGAGTTTGACAACAATTTACATTGGGAATAATAAATATAAAAATCACTTTCTAATTAACAAGTTTTTAGATAAATATTAAATTACTCGTACACATTTTGATTGAAGAATCATCTTTACTATCATAGATAATATTTATTGAGTGCTTATGATATGCTAGGCATTGTTCTAAGATTTCATGCCAACAAACTTGTATGAGATAGATATGATTATTATCCCCCTTTTTCAGATGAGAAAGATGAGGCACAGAGAAGTTAAATAACTTTCCACAAGTCACATAGCTAGTAAGTATCCAAGCCAGGATTTGCACCTGTCAGTCTAGTTCCAAAACCTGCACTGTAAACCACTCTCCTACTCAATTCTCTCTGCAAAGGGATGATGGCTGGAACATGTGGGAGAAGGAAGAATATTTATGAACCATGAGAAGTTTGAAGTTATTTAAAAATGTTATTATACCAACAACTATGACAATATGGATACATTTTTTATACCAGTGCCTGACAGAACTCTACTAGGGTTATTATGATCTCATCATCAGCATAATGGGAATAATTAAAACAATATTAACAATAGATACTTACTATCCAGTGGCTGATGCAGTAACTTTCATCACCATCATCTTTATGATCATTGCCATCATTGTCATCATTATTATCATCATTATTTATTGAGGGCTTATCAGGAACCATGTTTAATATACTACCTAAATGATATCGTTTAATCCTCCAGCCATCTCACGGGTGGGCATAATCATTTCCATTTTACAGATGACAAAACTGAGACTCCGTGATGCTAAGATCATAGAACCAGAAATTATAAAGCTAAAATTTGAACCTAAGTCTGCCTTCAAAGCTTATGTTCTTAATCACTATGTCCAAAATTCCAATATTCCTTCTAGGACCACCCCCCAAAACACCACTTACTGAGTGTCATCTATGTGCCAGGTTAGCCTATGTCAGGCTAGTCCTATGTCACTGTGACAATGGCTCATGCATGGGCCAAATCCAGCCAGTGGCCTGTTTTTGTAAATAAAGTTTTATTGGGACACAGCCATGCTTGTTTATTTACATAGTGTCTATGGCTGCTTTTGTACTAGAAGGCAGAGTTGAGCAGTTGCAACAGATATCCTATGGCTTGCAAAGCCAAAAATATTTACTATCTGGCTCTTTACAGATAAGTTTACTGACCCTTGACTTAAACCATCTTGCAATATGTGTATCATTATTCTCATTTTAAGATGAATGTATTATAGTTGAGGGAGATTAGGTAACTTGCCCACTCAACTATTAAGGAACAAGAACCTAGTAAAAAATGGGTATCTACAGGACTCCAGAACCTTTTTGATTTCTTCTCTTGAAACTTATAGCAGCAACAATTTTGATAATTAGCTGTTGCAATAAAGGAGTTTTCTCTAACAACACACGGTTAACAATATGGTTTTAAATGTTTGACACTGGTATTAAAGAGTTGTGTATTTTCCCTTGGTGGAGGGATATTAAGTTCGTCTTACCTTCTGAGAATTTACTGTACTTAATTCCTTGAGGATGGATGCTTAAGGGCTTGTCTGCCTTGTTCTTAAAGTGAATTTTCATGATGTCTCCAACTTCAGCATATAAAGTGGGCCCAAGAAGTCCTGTGAAAACAAGGATTTAAACTACGTCTGTATTCAGAATCACCAAAGGCAGAGCTGCTGAGCAAGAAAAACATACAGACAACATCAAAAGTGATTGCTGTGATTACTTCTGGCCCAGAGGTTGACCTGTTTATCTTCAATCTAGAAGGTTTTACCAGTTATTAACTCTACTTTAAGTGTAGTCAGATAAAAACAGGGTGGTAGAAACATTTGGCCTGCACCCAAAAGAAGTCAAGAGAACAGCAGAAATAGTTCTGACTATGTCCAACCTGCTCTGACCCACTCTCTTTCCTTAGAGACGACTTTCTTTGGTTAAGAAGAGAAAGGCAAGTTTTCAGTGACAGAGCGTGATGTAAGGGAGTGGCTACTTTAGATCTCCCTGAGGTGGAAAAGCTCAGCAACCTAAAGGAAGTGAGTGAGGAAAGCACGCAGTGCTCTGCTCCTGAGACAAGTTAAAAGCCCTCAAGGCAGGAGTGGGCTTGATTTATGTAAGGAACAGTAGGAAAAACAGCATGGGGAGAGAGAGGAGATGAGGTGGGTGGTGAGGGTGCAGAACCTGCGAGGCCCTATGGGCCACGGTGAGAGCTTAGATTTTCTTCTAAGTGAAATGGGAAATCACTGGAGCTTTGGGCAGCAGAGGTGTAGTCTGATATGTATTAAAATTTCATCCTGTAATAAAAGAGTTCATCTTAGCTGCTGTGTTGAGAATGGTTTGTGTGGTGACAAGAGTGGAAGCAGCGAGACCAGGTAGATGGGAAAGAGACCGTGGTGTGCGGGGCCAGCACGTGTAGCAGGGAGGTGGCAAGAGTGGTTGGATTCTGGACATTTTTGTAGGTAAAGCCAACAGGACTCACTGATGGATTGGATGCGGCTTTTCAGAGAGAGAAGTCAGGATGACGCCCAGGTTTTTGATCTAAACAACTAAATGATGTTATCAGTTACTACGGTGGGGAACACAGTAGGGACAGCAGGTTAGGGGTGCAGAAATCAAGAGTGAGATTTCGCTTACAACATTTCAGGTGCTGTGCTAGGTTCTGGGGCTACGTGGATGAATAAGACACAGTCTCTGTCTGGAAGGAGTTCACAAGCTGGTTTGGAGACAGATGTACAAGAGGAGCTACTGCTGAGATACAGGCAAAATACTGCCGGGCAGAGAGGATGAAGGATGGATTCTGCTTGGGGAGTTAGGGAAAGGGTTGGTATCTGAGTCAGTTTGAGTAATCATACATATAACTGGACCTCTGTGTCCATGGTTCTGCATCCATGGATTCAACCAACTTCAGATTAAAAATATTTAAAAAAACCAACAACAACGAAAAATAACAATACAACAATAAAAAACAATATAGATAAAAATATAGTATAATAGCTATTTATATACCATTTACATTGGGTTAGGTATTGTAAGTAATCTAGAGATGATTTAAAGTATATGAGAGGATGTGCATAAGTTATATGCAAATACTGTGCCATTTTATATAAGGGCGTTGAGTATCCTTGCATTTTGGTATCTGTGGGAGGCCCTGAAACCAACCCCCTGTGGATACCAAGGGATGACTGTACTAGAACTTTCTCCACATCAGAATCATCTGGGGTCTTACTAAAAGGCAGATTCCCAAATACCACCTCAGATTCAATGAATCTGAGTCTCTGGAGGTGAAGCTTGGAAATCTTGACTCTAATATATATTTCCTGGTGATCCTGGTGTCCTTTAGAGCTTGAGAATAAAAGCCCCATTTCAGACAAGTGACAAAGATCAGCTGCTCTCACTTCCAAGCCGTCGGTAAACTCTTGTTTACCCTTCTGCCCATTAGGAATCATAGAAGCAGCAGAAGGAAGTTAGAATAGTCATAGAATTCAACAGCATTTGTTTGTAGTGGTGAAGGTATTATGATAGGGCTTTCATTTATTTCTACCCATAATACATTCAAAAACTGAAAATCCTTACATTAATCCCCACAACAAATCTTTAAGGAAGGTACTAAAACCCTCATTTCATAGATGAGGAAACTGAGCCTCAGAGAGTCTAAATATCTTGCCTAATTTCACCCAACTATAATAATAAGAGGAAGCACCATGATTTAAACTTAAATCTGTCTGACTCTAAATCCTGAGATTTAAACCACCTCTTTATACTGCACCTCCGCCTTGTATTCATTCATTCATTCAACAAATATTGAGTGCCCACATTATCCTAGGCATCAGAATTGATACGGTGCATAAAAGAGTAAAATATATACATCCCCTGCCTTCATAGAGTTTATAAAATTAGAAAAATTTTATAAGTTTTATAACTTTATATGTTTTATAGTAGGAAAGATAGGTTTTTAACAGATGGTCACATAAATGGCAAGTATTATGAAAAAAAAGGATAGGGAACTCTGAAGAGTATTTAACAGAGGGATCTAGTCTAATCTTGGAGGAAGGGAGAGAGTCAGAGTTGGGAAACGCTTTCCTGAGGGACTGATGCTTTAACTGAGGTTCAAAGGCAGAGGGGCAAAGGGATGGTCAAGGGCATTCTAGGACGTGGGATTGGCATGTGCAAGGGCCCTGAGGAGGCAGAAAACTTGGCCTTTTCAGAGAACAGACAGATGCTCTGGGGAAGGTAGAGCTTAGTAGGTAAGAGGGAGAGGCAGAAGGTGAAGCTGAAGGCATCAGCAGAGGTTCACATGCAGGGCTTTGTAAGCCTCTTAGAGTTTTGCCTTTAACTTAAGAGTATCTGGAGGCCATTAAGAAGTTTTCTTCAGGGGTGCAACATGGACTGGATTTTGGTATTGAAGTCTCTGGCTGCATTTGTTGAGGATGATCTGAGGGGAAACTAGAGTGGAGGTTGAGAGAACAGACAGGCTCCAGGAGAGAGATGTAGGTGCCTAAGATTAAGGCTATGGTGGTGGAGCTGATGAGGAAAGAACATATTAGAGATCTGTTTAGGAGATTAAATTGTCAGGGCTTGAGGATGAACTGGAGATGGGGCGGAAGATGAGGGGCATCAGTTGCCATGAGTGGCTGATGAGGTTCTGCTTTGGGGAGATGAGGGCACCATTGTCTGAGGTGGAAGACATTGGGTGGGGGGGGCTTTGGTTGGTGTTGTAGGCAGAATAATGCCCCCAACCCCCAGAGATGCCCATGTCCTAATTCCTGGGACCTATGAATATGCTCCCTTACATGGTAAAAGGGACTCTGCATGTGTGATTAAGTTAAGGATCTGAGCTGAGGAGATTTTCCTGGGTTAGCCAGTGGGCCCAGCGTAACCACAAGGGTCCTTATATGAGGGATGCAAGAGAATCTGAGTCAGGAAGAGACTGGAAGTGCCACTCTGCTGGCTTTGAACATGGAGGAAGGGGCCACGAGCCCATGAATGCTTCTAGTAATTAGTAAAGGTAAGGAAATATAATTCTAAAGTAATTAGAAAAGGTAAGGAAATGATTCTCCCCTAGAACCTCCAAAAGGAGCACAGCTCTGACCAACACTTTGATTTTTGACCCAGTGAAACCCATTTTGGACTTATGACCTCCAGAAGTGTAACCATAAGAGAATAAATTCGTGTTGTTTTAAGCCACTCCATTTGTGGTAATTGGTTATAGCAGCAATGGTAAACTATGATCTCTGGGGCAGAGGTCCTATCTTTCCCTGCTCCTGTCTTTCCACCCACAGTTGTCAGTTGTCCTAATTCTTTCCCCGAACTCCCAGTCCTAGAGTTTATACTGATCTTGTGCCCGAAGCTTTTTGTTTGTTTTCATGTGAGCTCTGCACAGGACTGTGGAGATCACGCCGTTCAAGCCTCATTTTAGTGACGGTTAACAAAGCCTGGGAAGTGGGGAGGGATGACAAGGGCAGCTTGCCCAAGGTCATCAGTGATCCGGTAGCAGTGCTGGGACCAGAATTCAGAGTTTTGGACTCCTGAGCCAAAGCTTTCTCTATACCTTCCACAGGGCAGGTTCAGAACCCCACCTTTCTAGAATAGTCCAGATGTCTACACCTTTTTTGGTTCCCGACATATCTGACTCCGCTGGCTAACCCTGTCTCTTCTGGCTGCTGCCCTCAGTCTTAGACGTCCCGCTGATTACTCTCACCTGCCCAGGCCACCAATGAGCCCAACAGCGTGCTGACTACGCTGTCACATTTTGTGCTGCATTTGGTTGCCATGGTTCCCTTGCTTGGTTGATTTGTTTGTTGGTATCACATGGCTGCAAATGCCAGATGCCAAGAATAAGTCTCCTAAGTTATTTAACCTAATAAGACCTCTTACTTCAATGGACAGTTTGGAGTATTTATTCAGCCTCCCATCCTGCTTCTTCAGAATTAAGGCAAAACAAAAAGATGTTTTCATGAATGCAAACCAAATACCTTCACGCACGTGGGCAAACACATAGCTAACTGTTTTTTGAGTTTTCTTTAGCTCCTCCAACAGCCTAATGGCCTGAAACCTCTCCCACCCTCTCCTCAGTGCCCAAAGCTGGATTGGAGAAAGGAATGCTCTACCTCAGGGCCTGCGGAAGGCAGAGCAGCAGGTATCCAATTCTGTGCAGTTGTGGAATTGGAAAGAACTGCAGGAGGTCAGCTAATCCAGTCTCCTGCTCTTAGGTGAATAATGCATTACATAACATAAGGCAGTGCATTGTTGCAGCTATTTTAAAACTCCTTTGGGGACAAACATTTCAAAGTCTTCCTTGAAAAGATGCAGAGACTCAAAACTAGCCATTTTAAAGCCCAAGACAGGATTCCTGAATATGTGCCCAGCCCTCCAATCTATCCACATGTCCACAAACCTTGCTGGGCAGTCATCTTCAGACCCCCAGCCCTGCAGCCTCAGCCTTGTCCCCATCACAATCACAATAACTTATAATAGTAGCTCATGCTGCAGCACTGAGGCCCATGACCTATTCAGGCCTCAGCTGGAATCATACCCACCAGATGGATGGAGCAGGAACCAGGCGAAAGGTACAAATGACACAGGAGTAGGCTGGGAAATGGGAGAAGTCACATAGCTGTTGGTAGTGTTGAAATCCAGATCTTCTCAATCAAAATTTAAGGCTTGTCCTTGACACCGGTTTTGCCTCCTTGTATCAACTCCCATAGGGATGCAAAGATGAGTAAGATACCACCTCAGGGGGTCAGAAGTAAGCAACTTTAGGAGTTCGGGAAGGGGCTGTATTAAAATGGATGTTGAAATGCCTTGGTTCACATAAAACAAATATATCCTTAGATACACAGGGGTTGACAGAAAGGTAATGTTTAAGGTGCAGAGGGCTTAAACATAAGTCAGAGGCTCTTCTCACCAACTATCAAGGTCTACTTCTAATTAATAAGGTTAAATCAGGAAGTCACTGAACAAATTAATCATCTGAAAGGACTTTGATCACGGCACTCTCCTCTTCAAAAACTATCGATGCCTTCCTATTGCTTAAATGTCTCCAGTATGACATTGGTCCTTTCTATCTCTTATGGCACTCAGCACAATGTCTTACACAGCAAAGGCATTAAAATTTCGTTAACTTGGCAAAAGCCACAAAAGATACAGCTCTAAATACCTGCCCAATTCCTCTTTTCCCAGGGCTAATGAATATGTTTCTCAACTCATTTTCCCTTTACCCACCTACAGTTTGATTAAAGTTCTTCAGTATCCATTTTACTTGCTAAGCTTGGAGTTGGAGCTGGAGCTGTGAAAATGAATAAACTGCAATAGTGGACAGGAGATCTTTCAGCTTCCTGCCCACAGTGATAAACTTTGAATCCGAAAGCTTTGAATCCCAGCACTTCTTGCTGCTTCTGAGTCTGGTTCCATCAATTATCCTCTTTCACCTGTCTTTATCCTCTCCTTTTTTATTGGATTCTTCCCTTAAATATTTTAAGTCTCTCCTTTTTTATAAAACTCCAAAATATTCTTAAATCCCTCATTCCCCTTCAGAGCTACCCTGTCTCTCCTCCCTTTTAAAGCCAAGGTTCAGGAAAGAGTTATCTGTAAGTTCCTTCTGTTTCAATTTCCTTGGCTTCCGTTTACTCCTTAACACCCTGACCTCTGATCTGGCCCTACTATTCCATAACAAAAGACCATCTGTTGGTCCTTCTGTTGCTAGCTGGTGGTAGCATTTGACCCTTTGCTTCCAGGATGCCACGTTTCTAGCTTTCCCCTGGCTTCTCTGGACAGACTTTCTCAAACTCCTTGGTGGACTTTTCTTCCTTGGCCCATCCCTTGGACCTTGCTGCTCCTTCAAGGTCTGTCTGCAGCCTTCTCTTCTCACCATACTCTCCTTGGGTGAGCTCACACCCTCCTGAAGCTTCATTTACTATCTCTGTTCTGATGTCTCTCAAATATGTATATCTAGCTCAGATCTCTCTCCTGAGGCCCAAACTTCTATACTTATCTGCTCATTTGACATATTCAGGCAGATGTGTCACTGACACTTCAAACTCCAAATCTGAACTCATCACCTTCTCTCACAACTTTCTCCTTACTCACTGAATGGCACGATATCCACTCTGCTGTTCAAACCTTGACATCAATCCTAATTCCTCTCTCTTCCTTATTAGCTGCATCCAATTAGTCACCACGTTTAATTGACGTTAGCTCCTAAGTAGTTTTGGACTCCATCTAATTTTTTCCATCTCAGCTTCCCTGCTGGTTTCTTACCCAGATTGACACAACAGCCCCGTAACTAGTTTCTGTGGCTCTGGACTTGTCTTTCTCCAATCCATTCTCCACATTTGGACAGAATGATCTTCCTAAAGCACAAATCTGGTTCTGTTTTTCTCCTACTTAAATCCCATCAATGACTCTCTATTTTTCTCAAGATAAAGCCTTAACATGGCTCCCTGATCTGGCCTGTGTCCCCATCTAGCTGCATCTCTTGTTAATTCCTTCCCTAAGGTTTGTACTCCAGCTGTGCCAATCCAGTCACGGTTCCCCAGATATACCATACTCTCTCACCGCTAAACCTTTACACAAACTGCTTCCTTGGCCTAAAATGCATCTCCCTCCCCACCCCCTACCTCCCTACTTGGATGAAAAGATCCTATTCTTTTTTCAGCTATCAACTTAGTAAGACTTTCCTGACCACTAGACTGGACATAGATCACTTGTGTCCAATTATAGAACCCTCATAATAGTTCTTCCTTAAAACTGCACTGTAATTGCTTGACTTCCTGTAGGTCATCCCTAATAGCTGGTTGGCTCCTGGAAGTCAGGGTTCATGTCTTATGATCCTGGAATGTGGGAGGGTCTCAATACATAATTATTAAAAAAATAGAATCAAAGAATATTTAAAGGCATATTTCTTTAAAATTAAATGAATATATAAATGAGCATATACAAAGAATGTATAAATGAGTAAAGAAATATAGATATCCACAATACCATGACATATATGATCTAATAGAGGTATAATTAATAACAACAGCAGCGATAACAATAATGTAGCTTTTATTGAGTGCTTATCATGCATTAGCATTATTATATAATAAGTACCTTATACTTACTAACTCAATCGATCCTTACAATATCTCTAGAAGGTAGGGATCAGTTCAAGGTGCTGGGAGTGTACAGAAGAAGGAAGAGTTAATTCTGCTGGTGGGAGAGGGGAGTTATTACAGCTTCAGAGAGTAAGTGACCTCTGGGTGGGTGGTAGTGAAAGCCATGGTTATGAGCAGAGGTTGGAACCCTCGGGGAGAAGACCTGGTGGGAAGATTGAGAAGGAATGGTAAGAGAAGTCTAAGAAAAACAGGGGAAGTGGCACTAGGAAAACCAGGAAGAGAGAGAGAGATTCAAGAAGGGAGAGCATTAAATGTCCCACTGATGTCAAGTGGTAAAAGAAACTATGGGCTCTGGCATCTCAGAGGTCATGGACTCCCCTTTGTGAGAGTGATTCCAGTGGACTCACTCATGGTGAAGCAGATGAGGGAAGGAATGTAGAAGAAGAAATGTTGAGAATGATATAGAATCCTCATACAGAAAGTTGGCAGAGAAGGAAAGGAGAGAAAAGAAAAAGGCAGGCAGGGTCAAGGGGAAATTTTTTTTTCTTTTTCTGGGTAGGAGTTAACCTGAACGTGTTTTGTTTTGTTGTTGATTTTTGACTGAAGGGAAGACCGCAGTTGAGGAAAGATTGAAGGCAAAGGGAGATCGGGAAGGCAGGACAGACTGGGATGAATAAGAGAGGTGGAAGGATGAGTCTGGGGAAGGTGGCAGGTCTTCACCTGGTTGGTGGGAGGATGGGCAAATTACTGACAAAGGGACCCAGCTGGAGGAAGTTCTCCTGTCACGGCCTCTACCATCCTTGTGAAATACGGCATCATGATTAAGATCCTAGATCCCACTCAACCAGCCTCTTCAATAAAAGAAGAGCGAGGAAAAAGAAGAAATTTTCCTTAAAAGTCATAGCTATTGTATACATGACACTGAATAAACAGGAGACTAGATAGGAAAGACAGATGCAGAAGAATCAGCCATACCTAGTAGTTCCCTTGAATGAATCTAGGGAGCCAGATGGAAGCAAACAAATGATGCACTATAGACACATCTGTGCTCAGTAAATTAGACCACAGGCTCCACAAAGGAAGGATTCGAGTCTGTCCCGTCCACCATTACATCTCCACACCTAATTCAGTGCCCAGCCCATAGCAGGTACTCAATTAATAGATCGTTAGATGAATGGATAAAAATCAAACATTTAAGAATTTTTGTTTAGTTATTTTGATCAACGTTAAAAACAGAGACTGCCTCATGGGCGTGTGAGCTGTGCCATTTCACAGGGCCCCATGCTCAGAAGGGGCCCCTGCTTGGTTGAACACTTTGCAGTCATTGTTTAGAAATTCTCAATAATATGAACAAGAGGCCCCAAGTTTTCATTTTGTACTGGCCCCCACATATTATGTAGCCAGTACTTGTTAAAAACAATACCATATATATCTATAAAATGTCACTAAGTGGATATTTTAGATACATATGAATGTCAAATTATCCATAGAAATTTATCTTATTAAAAATATATTTAAGGCTTACCTGAAATACCGGATCGTGGCTTTTCTTTCTTAAAATATGCTTCATACTCTCTGTAGACAATTTTCTTAAAGGAAGTTGCAAAAGCATTCAAACTGGAAATAAAATTGAAAAACTAATTTGAAAGGTATATTTGACATCTACTTCCCACATTACAAAAAAGTAGGTCTCTCATATCTTCAGACTTCCAGTAGAATACCATGATTTTTATTGTATTTCAGAAATCCAAAGTTTTATAAATATGATCAATAATTGAAGCTATCAAAATAATTATTGGTCTCTTCAAGGAATATTCTATTGTGCTAATCATTCTTTCACAAGTTAGGCTGCCCTATTACTGTTTCTCAGAATCAATTTCCTAAAATGAACCCAAGATTATAGTGTGAACCCAAACTTTTGGTTTAGATTTTAATTGAGTAAAAATATGAAAAAATACTTTATGAATAAATACGTGAGCTGTTTTTTAACTGATCAGTCAAATATAGTTTTAATTTATGGGGGGACATTGTAAATAAGTATCAATATGGTGGACCTTATTTCTAGCTGAGAGCTGAGAGTGGCTAATGGGGTAAAAGCCTTGGGATTCATATTAGAAACAAACAAATGAAAAAACTGACTGGGAAAGACTAACTTGTCCAAGGAGATACAGTTGAAAAATGGGAGAACTAAGATTCAAAAAGGTAAAACCACTGCCTTCATGGTAAGGAAATCTAGAGTGAGTGGGCAGCAGGGAGAGTGGTAGGATACTTTTCTGCTCTCTTTCTTCTGTGCCTCTAAAGACGGGCACATCATTCCTATCCTTGATTCAAAGACCAGGGTAAAAGGGAAGAGAATTGGGGTGAAGTGTCTTACAAATATCTAAATGAGTTGACCACATTGGCTGTCCTGCTTCCTAATGCAGAGATAATGGCCCAGTCATAATCAGGGCATCTCAGAGTGGTAGATCACCCACATGTGCCATGACTTCTATGTAGCACAGTGGCTGGGACCACAGGCTGTGGATTCAGCATCTGGGTTCGAATCTTATATCTATTATTACCTGTATAACTTTGAAAAGTTCACTTAGTCCGTTTATGGCTCAGTTTCTACAACTGTAAGATAGAAATCATAATAAAATCTCCCTCACTGAATTGTTGTGAGTATTAAATAAGTTAATATGTGCAAAGGGTTTAGAACTGGCACATTATAAATACTCAATACATGTTAGCTAGTAATATTACTTTCAAAACGTAATAGAAGTTGGTCTTTAGCCTCCAGGTTTTCCCAGCGAGCAAAAAAAAAAAAACCTGTAATTCTGATAATGCTCATAAGTTAATATGTGGGATACAAGAACTGTGTTAATATTTGTGGGCAGAATTAAAGGTGGCATGAGTTAGTACTTTCAGAATGGCTAGATACTGAAGGTAGGGGACCCTTGGTCACTGGAAGCATTCAAGTAGAAATCAGACAACTACTTGGGAAGAGTATTGGTGCTAAGGGTATGGGGAGAAGTAGGAGGTTAAAACATGGAAGTTGAAAATGAATCAAATGACTTCTTAGAGTTCTTAGAACCCAAAAATCCTAGGATTCTACATGATAGTGTCCCTAATGTGAAAGTCCATTTTAATCTACTTTTTTTAGTACAATTCAAAAGTAATTTTCCTCTCGTGCTCTAGATCTTTAAAGAAAGAAATATAGATATTAAAGAAAATCTTTACTAAGAAAAACCAGTCTGTTATGTGGAGTAATTTCAATAGAGGTATATTTCCCAATATGTTTTACTGTGTATATTGTGTATTCATACTGAGGTATGTCTATTTGACCTAAACAATTCCTATTGGAAAATAATCTATCTGAATAGAAAATTAAAGATGATATGAATTCAAACAATATGCATGAGAAATTTTCCATTTATGAGGAATATTTAAAGAATTTTTTCATAAAAACAAAATCATATAAAGCTAGAACCCTAGAGGGAATATATATCTATATATTTATATTTTAAATCTGTTAATGTATACATGTGAACGATTGAACAAGTTTCCTTAAGGAAATTTTTGAAAGCGTTTACCCTAGACCTGGAGCAAGAATAATAGATATATTTTACCTTTAAAAGGCATTGTCCTGCTAATATTAAATGAAATAAGTGGACACATCTCTGCTTTGTGCTAAAATACACTGTGGCAAAGTATGGAGTTGTCTATGTTCATATCCCTCTAGTGAGTGTCACATAGCTCTAGGGGCAGAATAAGTTAGAACAAGTTCTTAGTTTAAGCAGCCAGATACACAGATTAGATTTTTCATATGGCAGTACTGCAGAGGAATGGCATGATGTGAAGTTCAACAATATTGAAAGCTTTCCTAGGCTATCTTTCTAGGCTATCCCTAGGTTTTGATTCAATAATTAACATTGGAGGAGTGACTCTTCCTAGAATCTTGGAAACTCAGCCACAGAATGAGGGGACATGTTGACCAGTCATGGCTCCCTGTGGACTCACCATGTGAATCAGACCTTTGCCCTCTGTGGTTCTGACTCCAGCATTCTGCCTGTCATTGTCAGTGTCAACCACAGAAGAGAGAACAAACTCCCAAGCACAAAGACAGCCTGCTACAGGAAAGTCAGCAACCAAGTTCATGTTCTAGCCATGAACAGGCAAGATTAATGTTGGAAAGACTGTTATTTTCTTTGAGGTTTTGGTTTATGACAGTTCCCTAAGAATGTGGGAGTGACCCAGATTATCACCTTGAAATATAATATTTAAAATGATTACTTTTGAAAAGGAAGTATTTATTATTATTATAAAATCAACATGATATGTAATATCCTCCAAAATAACCCAGTTACAACGAAATATTTTAAAAGGTTAATGCCATTCACTGAAAGGTCTCAAAATATTACGTTATTTCTTGGCAGATCACTTGTTTTTGTAATTATAAAAGAGGAACACATCTTTCACAATCACTTAAACTGTGATGTTAAGTAAAAAAAAATGAGTCACACAAGGAGGTTTACCACTGAAAATATAAAAATATAATTAACTGGAAAAATAGACTCTATGATTTGGTTAATTTCTGGCATGTCTTATTTTTAAACTTTCAATTAGAAAAACATAGTTTGCAACTCAAAAATAGAGTTTTGTATGACTTAGACCTTATCTTGGTTACATATGCCTTTTAACAGAACTTACCACAATAGCCAGCGTAAACCATATATATCCCAGGAAGTGATGAAGAGTGAGAAAAAATGAAGAGTCACATCCAATAGCATAAATAAGTCAAATATGAAGCAGAAAAAAAGGCGAAAGTACAAAAGTGTTATACTTCTATGGACTGATGATATTTTGAAAGTCATTTGTAAGAAAGCAACAAAATTATATGGCAATAGTTATTCAGTTATCTGCTTCTAATAAGCACAAGGTGTACGTCTTTAATTGTAGAAGATAAAACTACATGGACAATGAATAAATAAGGTGTAACTAGAAGGTCCATAAAAATACTAGATTACTAAAAACCTGGATGAGGAGTTTGCAGGAAGGGCTAACAAGGGAGGTAAGTGCCTGGTACTTTTGAATCAATCAATACATTAAACCAACAATCAAGCGTACTAACAAAACTGTATTGAAAACAAACTCTTGAAAAGAAAGTGCCTAACCAATCAAACTGAATGTTTTCTATACCCTCAGGATGATAAACTATATTATTGGAGGCAAAATTAGCATCTACCAAGTTTATATCGTTCATTATACTCTCCTATTAGTTGTATTTAATTAACTGAAATGAAAAGAAAAAATGCACAGAATTGCAAAGGGAATGTTCTCTAAGAGAAATAGCTTATCCTCTTTAGAAAAGCCCACCCGGACACCACACCTGAATTACCTTGGGTTTGTGGGCTCAGGGTGGTAGCTCCAACTGATGTGCTCAGCGGCCACGTAGAACTGCCTTAGCTGCGCTGCCTCGGCCCCCGGGCTCCCCCAGCCTGCCCAGCTGGTGCCCAGGACCACCAGGACCCAGAGGGGTGGGCAGCCTGGGAACATGGTCCTGTTCCTGCTCCTGTGGCTACCACGGTCCCCGGACCTGGGCAGGGCTCGCCCAGCCGCTGCCTGACTGCGCTGCGGGACCCGGCTGCAGTGAGCTCCCGGGGGCGGTGGGTGGCAGCGTCCTCCTCCGCTGCAGCTCCTCCAGACTCCGCAGCGGCAGCTGCCTCCGCTCTCCCTCCCTCCCTGCTTTCTGGGGCTTTTCCGGGTAGGGGCTTGGTGAGGTCACTGTTCCCGGTGAGATATTAAGGAGAGTAACTAGATTAGTGACTGTTTTACTACAGGTGAAGAAAGGGCAGAGATCAGAGGCTCTAACAGGTGGGACAATGCCCAGATGAGCCACCAGACAAAACTGTATTCTTCCATTTCCACCGGCTAACACCCCTGGAACAGTAGCCCCTGGAACAGTAGCCCCTAAACGCCCGCAGTAAAGCCTGCCTGGGTCAAAGTGCACACTTGCCAAACTCTCTGCAACTCCCAGTGCAATGGAACCCAATGCCCTTAGCCAGATGGCCCTCCCGATCTGAGAAGGGAATTGTGCCCTGCTATTGTATTTGCAGGCGATGAAGATGCAAGGGACTAGCACATGAACAGGCTACGGCTCTGAGGCACTTTCCTGGCTTTTACCAAGGCACACATCTGTCTTCGTAAGGGCCTGTCACAGCAGCATAGCAGAGGGCTTAGAAGAGCTTGACTGAGAAAATCAGTCACCCGAATTTCAATTCCACTTGCTAGCTGTTGTCTTGGGCAAGGTACTCTACCCCTGGAGTCAGTTTTGACATCTGCAAAATAGGCGTGAGAATAGTTTTTCCTGATAGAATTGTTGTGAGGATAATAGGATACCGTGACTATATGATCCCCAGAACTTAGAAAGCACCCGGCACATATTCCTCACTATGATTATGTTTTCCTGCCCCCAGGGCCCTGTATATTTCCTGGAAGATCTGGCCAGTTTTACACTGTCTTAAATCCTACTCTGCTGTTGATAGAGGATCTGAGAATTACATTGTCTGAAGCAGCATTGTGAGTTGTCCCGGGTTCCCTGGATCTGCATGCCTCCTAGCGTCTGTCGGGTGCTGTGTGCATTCGATACATTCCATAGATTGTAATCTGGCACCTCACATGAGGCCTCCCTTAACACTACCAGACTCATCAACAGCCTCGCCCCACTCCATTGCCCAAATCTTCTGTCTTTGCTCCTTTGTTGACATGGTTCTACCAGTTTAGAATGGTCATTCTCTTCCTCTTTGGTTGGCCATTCTTTTACATTCCAGAGTTTTACCTCAAATGGATATTTCCATTTTATGAACTCTTACAACGCTACTCAAATTATATATATTCATGTTGATTACTGTTTATTATTCTGTGTGGGTGTCTATTGTCTCCCTAACTAGAACACAAGCTATTCCAGAATAGGAACTATGCCTTATACGTCTGTATTTACAGTATCAGTGGTTCCCACAATTGGTAGACAATCAGAATTCCCTGGGGAGCTTTCACGAAGTTCAGATTCTGATTCAGGAGACAAGGTTGAGAACCGCTGTCCTGAAATACCTAGCCTAGTAAGCGACATATCATAAGCATCAGAGATGCTATTGGCAGTGTATCTCAGAGAACTTTTGAAAAGCATGTTCCTAAATCCCAAGGCTACTACCAAAATTCTTGCAAAATTATTGTAACCTTTAGTTAGACCGCCTTACCGTTTTTATTTGCATGTTTGTGTGTTTAGTCTATATGGCATATTCATTGCATTACATTTCACAGGGACAAGATAACTATATTTTGGTGCTCTCTAATTTTTGCACCAGTTTCTGGCAAGCACTGTGTAACTTTCAATAACCTGTTTTTTAAACATGAGATTTAAAGAACATGTAAAACACATCTGTTCTTCTCTGTAGAACATGAAAATGATGAAGACATTTTTTGCTTCTCTGAGTTTTCTCTTGGGATGGGGGTTGTGTAATATATATTTGCAGACTGAAGGGTCGAGCTGTAATCAGGACAACTGGAATTGTGTATTACATTGATGGTAAACAATGTGATGCATACAGACCTTATTATATAAAACATCAAATAGAGGAACATGGCATTTGGGAAGAATCCTTTTAATTACACATTTGAATATTGGTCTTTGTGTCCTTTGAGGGGGAGTGACAGGTGACAGGAAGGTCTACAGTGACATGTGGCCTCCTGTCTTGATTCTTGTTCTTCTGAAGCCTCTGGTGCCATTCAGAGGCCTCTCTGGAAGCCTCAAAAACAGCAAGCACTGGAAACCGTAGAAGATTCTACAGAAATTCCCTCAAGTTAGAGATGTCACCTGTCTTCCAACAAAGTAGAGAAAGCCTTCTTTCAACACAAAAATAAAGAGGTATTTTTATTTCTCCATGGTCTGGTCTTCTTGTGAGTCAGATGCTCCAGTCTCTTGGGAACTGGTATTTCAAGTGACAGCCTCGTCAAAACCCACAGACCACTGTAGAAACATCTGCTCCTGGCTCCTGTGGCTTGCGTTGGAGGAAGAGGAGAGGTGGAGCAGGAAGGGGTGGTGGGTGGAGAGTTTGGGACTGTGGGACAATCCTTTTGCTCTGGTCCAGAGCTAATCTAAGGAAATTCCATGTCCTTTATTCACAAGTATTTATTGAAAACTGTAGCAAACGCACTACAGATAAGTCAAGTCTAGCAGGAAGGTTGATGTTCACAAACAAGGTTCTGTGGAGGTTGTTGAATGAGGTGACCAGGAGAAGGAGAGGTCTCTGAAAATGAGACAAGAGAAATTAAATAATTATCCTTTCCTTAAAAAAATCAGAGAAAGAAATTTCTCATCATATCTATCCCCTAAGGTTCAATATAATCTTCTCTTTCTAGATTCCAGATATTCTGCCATCCAGGCTACTTTTTGTAGGAAACTCAACTGCTCACTGAGCTTTTTGGGAGAGGGATAATATCAGTTTTGTTTCCCCAGCAGGTAACATAGGGGTTCGGCCCCATAAAGGTTCGTAAAATTTTTCTAGCAGTCCTGACTTCTTCTCAGGCAAGGCCATAGTGTCAATACCACCAGGCAGCCAACAACGGGAGTGTCACACATTCTGAGATAAGTTATGTCTTGTTAGAACATTTCTGTCCTGGAGGAAATGGGAATCCTTATATGAACTCTCTGTTATTGTCACTTCATTCTGTTGTCACCTCTATTGTCATACCTGTCTTTTGTTAACATAATTTCCTTCATGGCCTGACAGTTTAATACATGCTTAAAATTTAATACATTATTCTATAAAGAAAAATCAAGCTCTATATTCTTCCTTTTTCCTCTACGGAGCTATTTCCTTCAAAATGTCGTCATAGGTAACTTACCCTAAGGACTTGGGTCAAATGCAGTGTTTGTAAAAACTCCGTATGTTCCCAGGTGGCTGAAGAATAGAAATACAAGGATGACCTGCCATGTAATGGTTAGTCCTCAACCACACAGTCCCGCACATAGTATCTCCAGAAACCATGGATTCCCGCCCCACCCCTTGGATTCTGCTTTAAAAAGGAAAGAAAAATAAACACCAAAAGAAATCTTTGAGATCCCACTTAACAGCTCTGGGTAATTCGCATTGCATTTTATACCCGCACTAAGTTATGGTTGTTGCTTTATGTACTGAATGCCTGCTCTGCCCTCTAAGGGGCTGTAGCTTCTTCTTGGTGAGAAGAAATAGTTTCAGAATGCTCAGCCTTGATACTTTATAAGCTAGCAGTAGTTTTGAAAGGGAGCAGTATGCCCCCTAGAGGCATATTTTTAAAAATTTTTGTAATGATAGAGAGTTCTGACATTTAGTGGGCAGGTGTCCCAGGTGCTGGATGTCCAAATAGCCATAGGACACAAAAGAATTGTCCCACGCCCCACATACTTTGGAATATCTGCTCAATATTTATATATTCATATAGGTTAAAAATCTCTGAGCCTGGAAGTCAACTGCTTTATATATAAAGTGGTTTTTGCATCTTTTAAAATGCAATTACCATATGAATTGAGGGAAGATTACAATAGGTTTTACAATTCTTTATCAGAGTTGTTCATCTTTTTGAAAAATCAGGTTGGTGTTGGCAACACATAGCATATTTTACTTCAGAATAGAAAAGAGGATATTGCAAAAGACATATAAAAAGGAGGCAGGCATTGTGCATGATCATTCAGACATAGAGTGAATTAGAAAGTCCAACAAAATTTATTCATTGATAAAACATTTTCATCTTACCTTTGAGGGTTCAAGGGGCATTTCCCATCTTCTGAAAAAAGTGAGAAAATATAAATGATTAATTTAAAAGAAAAAAACAAGATAAAGGAGAGGATCATTAATGATAGAAATTATTGGTAAAAGTCAGTAGACTGAATTTCAGATAGGCTTATTATAAGAGGTGTACTGGGGACAATCTCTCCCTGAAAGGTAGGACCTGTTTTAGGCTAAATTAAACATTTGACAATATTTATCTCCAGAGTTATTTTATTTTCTTCCTCCTTCATTTCAGTCAAAAAAAATCTCTGGTCCCCACCTTCAGCCTCTTGGAGATTTTGTATCTATATCTGTATCTATATGTGTGTCTATCTGTCTGTCTATCTGTCTGATGGTTTTGTTGTTGTTCAGAATCTTGCAATAGATTCTTTGGTACTTGAGGGCCCTCTGTTGCTGCATCCTGTGTCATGCTCCCTGAGGCCTCAGCCAGGCAGGCTAATGGCACAACAATTCCATACCAACACAACAGTGGATGTTTTTCCTCTCAGGTAATAGATGTGATCAGGTACCTCCTGTCTTAATCCAAACAATAGACTCTGATAGTTGAATCTGCCGACATGGCTTAGCATTTTCATCGTATTTGGCCGTAGAATACTGGGAAGTCTGAAATCAAATTGGGATAAGCCCAGGAAAAATGCCCTACCGACAAATGAATTTATTTATGATTTAAGATATTGCAGGATGGGTGCCTGCTGGTCCTTTTCCATTGTTCAGAGGGTTCCCTGGAAATACATCAAAACCAAAGAAAGAACTTGGGAGAAAAAGCAGGAATAGTGTGATTCCTACTCAATTATGGAGATTAGGGTCTAGGTTTTAGGAACCCTTGCCTCTATCTTCTGGGTTTGGTTAAGCAAGCACAAATTTTGCATGGAGGGATAAGTTGTGTGGCTCTTGGTATATCTATTTTGTCTTTTTAAGCAGAATATTGTGTTAAAGCAGTCTATTGTCTTAGTTACCCATTCACAGGAGAGTATATGAAGGAGCTTTGGGAAGACAGCCTCAATGCAATGGTAGCTTTGTGAATGGAGAGAGAAAGAGCAGGGAACAAGTGGTTCTGCCCCTCAATTCAATGAGCACTCTGTCAAATATTTTAACATGACCACTTTCAGTTACCTGGATTTGAGCATTAATGGCCCCTCTGATGTCCCCAGTTGCTTTTTGTGAGGAGTGAATGGAGAACCCCTGAGCTTATAAGCAAAGCTTTATGAACTTATGGCTAAGTGTCTGGAGCAGGTTGAGAAAAGATATTTTAAATATTAAGAGACTGTCTGTTCCCTTCTTTTATTCCTAGGCCAAAGTTCTTTTTCTGATGAACAGTCTAATGAACACGGTTTCCCTTATAGAGAGTCTTCATCCATTTTGTCACTTCCCTGCTTAAATTCTGCATCAATTCAAGTTTTCAGGAGAAAATGCCGATCTCTTAGCTTATCGCACCTGGTCACCAATACAGTGGCAGCTCCCTAGGCCCCCAGCTTCATCTCCTGCCTCCTCCATAAACCCCTTTTGAATCAGATGCACGGAACTGCTAAACACACCATATGCCCAGTGATTTCATCCTTTCGTGTCTTCCCACATGCCATTTTTTTCTGTTGGAACTCTATTTCCACTTTTTCTCCTGGGCTAAATCCCTCTCATTCTTCAAAGCTAAGTTTGAAAAAGACTTTCTGACCTACCGATCTGGTTTAGGCACCCCTATTCTATGTTCCAGTAATATCCAGGTTGTATTTGTGTCTTAACACACTTATGACACTTCAGTCTTAGCATTGATTTAACTTGTTTATCTCCCCTACTGTATTATACCTTCCTTAATATCAGGGACCACCATTATGGTCCCACTGCCTAATAGAGTTGATCGACAAATGGCTGTTGCTTGAAGGAATGAGTAAGGGAAAGAAGCAGAACACTTTCTAATTAGTTTGGTGATAACCTCGGGTACTTAGAGCAGAGGCCCCCAAATGCCAAACTGCAAACTGGCCTCGTCAGAATTTTTGGAGAGGGCTTTTAAAAAAGTCAGATTTCCAGGCCAACCTCAAGTCTCCCTGTAGGAGGATATACATTTTTTTATAAAGTTTCCCAAGTGATTCTGATGGGCAGTCAGTTCTCAAGATCGCTTATTTTGACCTTGTTTTCTTTTAATGCAAATGTTTTCCCACATGAACTACTGACGCTGTGGTTTCACTGCCCCACCCCAAATCACATGAGAAAAGAAAGAAAGGAGCAGGCTCTTTCCTATTTACCTTTTTGTCTGAAACGCTTTCTTAGCAGAGCCAGGAGTGTCCCACCCATTACCAGACCTGTTGCAGAAGCCACTGCGCCACCGAAGTAAGTCAGGGCTTCCTGGATAGTCAATGGCCCTGCTGCAAAACAAACACACGTAAGACATAAGAAATGTGTTATGCAGAAGAAGAGTCTTTCTCTCCCAGAAAAGTACCAAGAACTCTGAGGTGTGAGATTAAGTAGAATTATCAAAGGTCCTGGCAATGTTGAAAAGCCAGTGTGAAAGATCTGGACATCACAAATCCACTGCAACAGAATGGGAAGCAGGGTCTGCTTTTATTCCTAAGGCTTAAACCAACTATAATCTCCAAAGGAATCAGGGTAAGGACCCAATAAAAGGAATTAAATTGTAGACACAAAAAGCTTACACATAGAAGTTTGGGCAAAGAAAATAAACCATGGGTAATGTTTTTCTGCTAATCAAAAATTCAGTTATGCCACAAAAAGTAGTCATAACAAGCTGATAGGGGAAAAAATTAAGAAGAAAAGAGGTGGATAAAATACACCTCACAAACAGATGGAGCTTAATTAAGGAAGATCTGTGGGTTTTTTACAGGTAGGTGGTAAATGAAGGTTTTCTGAAACAATAAATTAAGAATCTGTGTAAAATAACTCCTAGTTTTTAACACTTGGAAACTTCAAGATATGTTAAACAGAGATTAGAGGAAGTGAGAGGATTCATTTCACAAATCTGAGCACTGAAAAGGAGTGGTGATCAGCCACACAGAGTCACTGAATTTAATTCCCATCACTCTGTGTAAAGCAAGAAGATTCTGCCTGATTCATTATGAAACATTTATTAAGTACAGGGGAAACCCAATGATAGAAAGCAAGACCACTGTGAGAAATACAGAGAAGAAACACAGATTTTGTTATTTTCCTTATTGAAGTGACACCCTAAACCATATGAAAAATGCACCTTGGCAGGTTGGCATGGTGGTTGACCAGTGGCCATTCTCTCGGCATGCTGTTCTCGCTGAGCCGTTAAGTGACTGACCCTCTGGACAATGGAAGGTGCAGGTTGATCCATAGCTGAAATCACCCCAGAGGTTGGAGCAGTTCATCATTACTGGCTTATTAACATGCAGTTCTGAACATTTGACAGCTGCAAATGCAGGAGAAACAAACATTTAAATGAAGGTAAAAAAATTATGGTTTCATTTGTAACCTGACTAGCATTGCCAGTAGATGAGGCAGAATCTAAAAGGTCAGAAAAGATACGAGCCACTTCCAATATTCACACCAAGTCTTCCAACATCACACGTACTAAAATACCCACTCGAAGAACGATAGCCAAAGAACTAGGATGGACACATAGTAGCATCCAATAAAAACCTGCTAATGGATTGATCAATCTTGCCTCCCAAAATACTCTTTACAAACTTTTGCTTCTCGAAAATACTATTGTTCTAAATGTTATTATTACTACATTTGTGATCAACTGGCATGTCAGCATGTGTTTATTAAAATACTTATAAGTGTTCAGCATATCTGGACACTAGAAGTTTGAAAGAAGTGGAGACTATCATCCTCTTTAAAGTATTTTTCAGGGAACTTCAGGTCATTCCCTATAATTTATGGATAGGAAACTAAAGCTTAGGAAATTGCATTTAATTCAAATAAATGTCATTGACCAATAGAGACATTTGCAAAGCACTGTGCTATGCTTTGTGGGGGATACAAGGAAGAAAGAGACATAGGACTCAATGCTGCATGTATACAGTGATAGCTCTTTGGAGGCTTAACGTGGCTTAATTTTTTCATTAGGTTCCAATTATTATGAAAATATGGAATTTTTATAGTGTCTCGTAATTATTAGTGTTACAATTGGTATTTATAAGTTCATATAGCTGATTTCATGCTTAGCATGCTTATTGTTCTAACACATTTTGGACATCTGCAGATGTTTCCTCCTTTAGGTCTTTGAGTACCAGAGCATTAGCCTGTGACATGAGGAAGGGCAGAGGTGATGTGCCTGCCGCACATTACTTCTGATTGGGATTGGTGAGGATTTCATGGAGGAGCTGACACTTGCAGTGGTCGTTGTGGGTGGGAGGGATTTCAACAGGCAGGTACAATGGCTAGCTTGAGTACCCGCAGGAAACCAGCATCAGAACTGCCTGCTCCTTCTCACATTACCTCTGCATGCTGGAGTTACTGCTGTCCATTGTCCTGAAGGTCTGCATCTGAGAGTGCTGTCTCCCACGAGCGCGAAGCCAGCTTTGCATCCAAAATGACAAGTGGTATCCAAACCAAAGGTTCCCAGATGATGCCTACAGGACATGGTTCCCTGCCCAGGAGTGATGAGGGCTGGGCATTGAACCTCCAGGGTAGGAACTGATGCTACACCTGTTGTGAGCAAATGTTTCAATTTAGAGAGCTCCCAAATAAAAGGAGCACAACAGAGTTAAGGTTGACGTGGAATAACTGGCTTTCATTCCTTCATAACAAGGGAGGCTCTGTGATATTTATAATATTTAAGAAAGTTAAGAAAAACTATTAATCTCAGGTATAAAAAACAGATGAGGAAAATTATTTGAAATGTCCTTGAAGAGCTGATTCTCCTGGCCAGAAGAAGAAACTGGGGGTCAATGTTACTGATACTAAGAAAAAAAAAAAAAAGAAGAAGCAGCAGAAGAGCTGGTGCAGAAATACAAGAAATTCAGTAGAAAGCCAAATATACATGGGCCAATTGCCTGCCCACCCCTGCTTTATTGGGAGGTGGTATTGTTCTCTGGCCAAAGGTCAACATGAAAGTTGAAATGTGAATGATGCCACTGGCTTTGTCATTAACTGCCATGTGGTGAGAAGGTGATGAGTGACCTCTCTCCATCTCAATTCCTTGATTTGAAAAATTGGACCCGTGACTCCACCCTTGTACTCTGTCTTGGCAATAAAATGATGGCGACCATTCGATTGGCTCAACAAAGCTCTTTAAGAGGCCAAAACTATGATACAAAATTTCTGCTTAAGAATCAATATATCTTTTGTTCATAAACATAAAAAAGTCCCGTCACTCTTTAGAAATTTGTTAATCCATAGGCTGTGTTTGCTAGACCCAAATTATAGTATAATATGTACTTGTCACATGCAAGAGCTATATAAGTATTTGTTATTATTGTGGGAAAATTTTCCAAAAGTACAACTGTCCCAGCAAATATATAGTATTACCGTTGCAGGTTGGTGGAGGTGCTGACCATCTTCCAGAAGTTGTGCATTCCACATTGTTGTACCCCTCCAGCTTAAAGCCCTTGTTACAAGAGAAGTGGCAGGTGGAGCCAACATTGAATTTTCCAAGAGCGTCAGAACAATCCAAGCTGCCCTGCTGTGGGGCAAAGAGTTCTGGGCACTTGATGGCTGGAATATCAAATCAATAGTGTCACAATCTCCAAATTTATTCAGAAGTTCTGTGTTGTACAAATTTCATTCATTTATATATTTACAAATATTAATTGAGCACTTATTATATTCCAGGTGTTTTGCTTAAAAAGTGGTATTTCACAACATATAAGACAGGTTCTTTACCGCAGAGGACAGTGGGAGGGATGGTGAGCTTGCAGAGAGGAGTATAGGTGGAAGTCACAAAAGTAAAACAGTCAAGAACTTAAGAAGCCACACTCAAGAAGTCACAATGTCATCCTATTTTCCCTGTACCCTCTGCTTCAGCGAGCCTCCCACAGCCCCACTATCTTATCTGAATGGGCGCAGTCCAGGGTTTCACTTCCTCCTGCCTGACACTATTTCCTCTTAGATATCCTGCCATCTCCTCAAATTCAACACATCTAAAACTGCAGTGATCACCTTCTGTCTCAAATCGTTTCCTCCATTTGAATCTGCAGGCTGTTTTTTAAATGCCGTAGTTCCTAGCACAGGAAAGCTCAAAACCTTCCAGTCAAGGTAGATTAGTTCCTGGGAATTCCCTAAGTGGACCTCACATGTTCTTGCTTCTGGTTCTCGGCTCACACTACCCTGAATTTTTTTCCATTTCCACTGGATAAAATCCTCCAGGATCCAACTCAACACACAGCCTCTCCGAAGCCTCTGCTGATCGTTGCTGAACTTGTCTCCTCTGAATGCAACGACTTTTTGTGTGAACTCATACACTGTCATACCACTTGTCATATCTTCCTTCTTCTACTGGACAGGAAGCTTCTAAAACCCAAGAACCCTTCATCTTTGTGTCTCTCATAATTTCCAGGATCTCAAGAGGCGTGCTCAATAGTCACTTGCCAAGTGGATGAATAAGTGAATTTTTAATTTACTAACCACAGTTTCTTCCCCAAATTGTTTTTTTTTTCAAATTATTGCAGTTACGTATTTCTTTTGGCATTATGTCTTTCTACCCATTAGTTTCTCTGACATGAGGCTATCGTTTATCAAAAAATATTGGGTCATTAACAAACTGGGTGATTATTCATTTTTTAAATCCAAGGCTATTCTGAAGGTATTATAATACCTTGGTCAGATAAGACTCATTTTGCTTGGTTATTTTGATTTTAAAAAACTTCTTCAAGGTCTTATGTGCTGCCTTGTGAAAAAGTGACATACAGTATTTGGCTTTTATATGCTGGCTCATGTGATTTTCAGTGACAGGCTATTCACTGAAGGACTGTGGATTCTTACTGTGTGAATCCATTCAAACAGCCAAAGTACATAATGAATTTCAGATCAATATTCTCAAATTGTTGAGTAATTAATAACTCCATGCCTGGAAAATTAATTTCATTTACCAAATATTCACTAAACATGTCTACTGGTATAAGTCCTAGGTGTCAAATCATTTGTAAACATTTCACTAAAATACCTTTTTCAGAATTTCTCAGGGTTACATCTTTAAGCCCAAGAATGTTCATAATGTCAGCTGCATGAAAGCAGGAACCCTGCCTGCTCTTTCAACACTGGATCCCAGGGCATAGGGCCTGGCACATAGGGGTTCTAAAAATATTTGTTAAATAAATGAATAAATTAATGACTGCAATTTAATTCATGAACATACTGATTTATGTTATTTTAAGTAGGTTTAGTATATTCATCTATGTTTCTTTTCATTATCTCATTTTACTTGAGTTGGATATAGTTTGCTCAGTAACTTTCTCGAAAGAAGATATAGTATAAACAATAAATGCAACTGAGTTGCTTATTCTAAACACAAACTTTAAAAATAAAACTAAGAACCCTCATGGAGTCAGAGAAATGTGGGGGGAATGAAGGGAAAAATAGAGATGTCAGCCGAGTCAGAGCTTACAGGGCACTGGTTTGCTGTATTTTAGGATGTGGATAAGCAGGAACAAGGCAGAAGTGTGGAGTTGGGGTTGGAACTTGGAACCAGGACTTCCTCTCCCACCTCAAGGTAAAGATGGACACTAGAAGTTGGGTCCAGCAGCCAGACATGGTCTTCAAAGGGTCAATGATAGAATGTTAAGTAATTAGGATATCAGTAGTGTGTATCAGAAAAGGGGCCCAACAGGCAGGGACAGGAGGGACACAGCAACTGGATACAAGCAATCCCGCACACAGATGGTGCCATGACAGTTGGTGAAGAGCCTCTGGGACTGTGTAGGTTCACGGACAGGACTTCAGGCCCTGAAGGGCAAAGGCAGTCAGGATAGTGGAAAATAGAGTTGGCCTTCTGTATCTGTGGGCTCCACATCCATTAATTTAACCAACCCTGGATGGAAGATATTTGGGGAAAAAAATCCACAAAGTTCCAAAAAGCAAAACTTAAGTTTGCCGTGCGCCGAGTGCCACATTGAATCCATGTGAATGAAGTGATGTGTAGGCATTATATTAGGTATCGTAAGTAGTCTAGAGGTGATTTAAAATATATGGGAGGATGTGCATAGGTCACATGCAAATACTGCACAATTTCATTGTATAAAGGACTTATGGATCTGCACATTTTGGCACCTGTGTGGGTCCTGGAACCAATCCCCTGTAGATACCGAGGGACAACTCTGTAAGTAGAGGCCAAGTCCTGGAGGACCCAGGGAACTGGCGTTCTAACTAAAATGGGAATATTTGTGGAACCACCCCCACAAAATGAAATCTTGCATTGCACTCTGCAGAGAGAGTCTGAGAGCTCCACCTGCCACACTGCCCCTGCTTACTTGGTGGGCCCTGAGCCCCTCTGATGTAGCCTAGGACTCTGCAAAACAGTATGTGAAAGTCAAGGTTCTAGGGGCTGTGCCGAGGGTGAAAAATTCATGGACTCAGGCATATGGGAAAAGAAGAGGAACCATTTGCCTAAATCTGGAGAACAAATTTGGAGAATAAGATAGGAACACTGGTATGAAAACCAGAGCTCCAGATCAGGATCAGACAAGGTTGACAACTCTGAGGGCCACAGTGGGCTGAAGCTGCTGTCCATGGTCAGGGTTGGTTCTCGACACCGGGTGGGGGCTGCGCCCGAAAGGTGGGAGGCAAGTGCTGCCTCCTGTGGAGAAGAGGGGGCTGGAAAGCAGTGAGGGGAGACAGGGGCTTCAGGGAGTACAGATTTAACAACTACGTTGGTTGCATATATGATTTAAACTTTGATGAGATTTTTTAAGGGATTTTTGATTCTTTAGCCTTAAAATAGAACGTGAGAAAATAGAACTGATAAATGTCAATGGAATAAATGAATGCGAGCATGAGAAATAAACGAATGAGCAATAAAGCACAAGCCCTAATGCTGACCCCCATAAATGTTCTAGATTCCTCAGGTGGCTTGTAGTATATCTTTTGATGGCAACAGATAGCATTTTATATCTTTTAACCTACAGAATTCTTGGCCAGGGAAGAAACCTCAGAGATGGTCTTGTCCACTCTTCTCCTTTTGGAATTGAGAAAATTGAAGTCTAAGGATGCAAGCAAGACTTTCTTAATGGCACAATACAAGTCTCTAGATACTAATCTAGTGCTTGTTCCACAAGAAGGAATAAATAATATTTTAGCTATTTTTCAGATAACACTAATAGATTTATTCCAATATATTTTCTCATCTGATCACCAGACACTGCCCTTTCTAAAGGTCATTTCAGCAGTAATAGCTGCAACCTGTGCAGCGGAAAAGGGTAAATTAACAAGCGATTGCCCCAGGATTTAGAAGCCCTGCCACTGGGTGGCAGTGTAATGCAGTGGGAAAAACACTAGCCCTAGTCAGACAAGTCATTTAAATCCTGACTCCACACTTCCTAGCTGTGTGACCTTTGCCAGCTACTTATCCTCTCAAACCCTCAGTTTCTTCACCTTTAAAATGGGAATAGTGTTAATAACCAACATTTTAAACGTTGTGTCTGTACATTGAATGTGATAATGTATAGGAAATAGCTGGTACAACGTAAGCAAAAAATATTACCTATTATTGCTGGTCTCATCATCACTGACTACTACACTGAACAATAAACTGGAACAGTGGTGACTTATGAAACTAAACATGAGCTATGCTCGGATTAAATCACATCCATGCATGAATAAGCTCAGTGTCTTTGAGACTTTGTAGTACTCAGGGAAGGCGATTGTAGGAATGAATGAATGAATGACGAATGTAGCAGAAGAAGACTTTATACGGAAGTAAAAGTTCCAGTGACGTAGCTGAGCTTCATCACTTACTGATGGTGTGATCTTGGACAAGCTACTTGACCTCTCTGAGGCTGTGTTTCTTTCTCATCTATGAAATGGAGGCGATACTGCCTTTCCTCATTATTTCAGAATTGTGGTAAAATCAAATGCTATAATGACACGAAAGCACTTCATAAAACTGTGCAATGTTTAATTAAAGTCCTTAAAAGATTATTCAGAGAGAGAGAAACTCTTGATCTAGATCACCATGTTTTATGGGGAGTGTGCTGTTTGTTTTAGCTCAAGTACACTTTTATATAAATCCCTGATGATGATGCTCCATTCTGCAACATCAGCTGAAAAGCCAAAAGAAAGGACAGACCCATGAGCCTACCTTCACACGTTGGTGGGGAGCCTGTCCAGTGTCCAGATGGAGTACAATCCAATCTTTCTGGCCCGGATAAATAAAATCCCTCATCACAGATGAACTGGCATGTGGATTTATAACTGAAATCTCCAAGAGGCTGGACGCAGGTCACTGTCCCATTCTGAGGACTCAGCAAAGGTGGGCAGCTAATGGCTACCATGAGCATGGCAGAGGAGGAGAGAAGAGATCATTTTAGAACTCAGCAACCTGAAATCAATGGGGTGTGTGTGCGTGACCTCCTTAATACACAAGGGCAGCATTTGGCTAAAAATGATGGTTCAAATTTCATGGTGCTTTATCACCAGTTAAGAGTTATGAGGGTGCAAAATAGTAGCAGCTTACAGTTGACTAGTATCCTGACATGATCTCTCACGAACAGCTTCCGAGGCGGCTTTAAAAGGAAGCTACTGTTCTGTTCAGAAAGAGAGTGACGCAACTCATTTCAGTTGCCCCTGGAGAGGAGTGGAAGTGATTGCTCCCTCGGCATCTTCTTCAGAAACAGGCCTAATGACCTTACCAGAAAACAGTGCAAACAGTGATTAGAAACAGAGTAATGGAAAGGGAGTAAAATACTTTCTCTCCCTTTCCCTGACTAGGTCATGGCAAGAATGTGGGTGGAAATTCAGGCTCTGCTGCTTACTAGCCATGTATCTCAGGACAACAACCTTCCTGATCCTTGGTTATTTCATCTTCAAAATGGGAAAAAAGTATAATCTTTGCCTTGTAAGTTAATTAAATGTAAAAATTAAAGATATAATAAAAAAATCATGGACATACAGTAGGTATATAATGTGATCAGCTGTCTGCAAATGGTGGCTTCCACTTCTTCCCCATAGTCTCATCCTACAGTGGTCAGCCACAAATGACTCTACTTGTTCACTTACCAATAAAAAAGTTAAATTAGGCATCATAGTTCTTTGCTACAGTTTGTACATGTAGAGTTTGAGGTGCTAGGGGACTTGCCTGGGTTGGAGATCATTCTGTGTGACTTTTGGCAAGTTACTTAACCTCTCTGAGCCTCAATATCTTCACCTTTAAAATGGGGAGATAGCAATACATAGCTCCCATGATTTTTACTCTGATCAGGAGTGAGAACACTCTGTATGCAAATGTTAATAGCTGTCAAGATGTTCCTCTGCCAGTTAATCAAGCACCAAAGCCCAGATTAAACATGTTGACATTAAAAAGGAAAGACTAAATGAATACATGGTTTAGGGTATTTCTTCTTCGCTGTTTGACCTGGCCGAGCCATGTATGGCTTTAGAGCAAAGACAGTGGAAGTATGGCTGTCCAGGAGTCATTTTTCAGCCACTGACCTGAATGGCATGAGGTTTTAAGAGCATTTTCTATACCTTTCTCTTCCCTTCATTCCTTCCCCTCTCCAACTACAATCCCCCCATCTGATCAACTTGTCCAAAGCCCTTGTTATTTTCTGCCGCTTGAAGCCTTTCTGCATTAAGTGTGTATGTGAGGAGGGAGAGGGAAGCTTGCAAACTGCAAGGACCAACAGGGGAAAGGCTGTGAGTGAGGACCTTGGTGCCATGGAGCGTTTCCAGCTCTTTTGTAGCTTTGCCTTCTGACAGCAGGGTGGGTGTGGAGGAGTCGGGGACATAAAAAGGGAAATTGTGTGATAGCACTCTCTCAAAACTGTTACAACATCTAGTGGATTGCAAGCCTCATGGTACCTTCCTGCCCAGCTCACATTTTGGTATTTCACTTGACACCTACCCAGCAACGAGAGGAGAAAGTTCAGTCATAGTAAACAACTAAAAGCAGAAGGGAACTGGAAGGTCACAGGAAGCCGTGGTGAGTGGCAACCTCCTTGCTGTGAAACGCCCACAGGCAGGACAGTATGGAGCAATGAACTGTAATCCGTGCCCTGCATGGTCCAGAGTTGCCTGGACAAGTCCTGATTACTGCGAGAACGGTAATCACGGACTCCAAGTTCTTCCCGAAAGCTGAGTGAACTTTGTAATGTGCCCAGGCTTCAGTGTAGTCAGGATGAGCCCAGAGGGGGTGAAGTCACAGCACCACCCCGTCTTCCCAGACCCAGCTCTGAGGTGCACCCAAAACCAGTAACACTGGCTTGCCATACTCTGATGCCGGGGGATGGACATCAATTCTGCTGGGTGTGTTCATTCGTTCATTCATTCATACACTTACTGTTGGCCTAGTTTAACAGTGGGGTCGGCGGGGGCAGGGGGGGTACACTCGTGTGCACGCTTGTGTGTGACCTGAATAGCAAGTGGTTTCCTCTTCATGAAAAACATGTATCTGCCTGCTTTCACTTAGGTGTTGAAAGTCTGTACAAAGTGAACGGCATGGCAAATAATGTAGAAATGTCTAGTATTTTACCCATTTAACTTTGTCATTAAAAGTATATATACATCATAAAGTACTAATTGCATAGAGGGAAAAATGGATGGGGAAAATATTGAAAGAATTCATACCAGAATGTTAACAGTTTCTATTTTAGGGTTAGAGTATTTAAGAGGATATTCTCTCATTTCTCTATTTTCTTATTTTTCTGTAGATTTAGGACTTTCTCTCTCTTTTTTTTTTTGAGACAGAGTCTCACCCTGTTGCCCAGGCTAGAGTACAGGGGTGTCATCATAGCTCACAGCAACCTCAAACTCCTGAGCTCAAGTGATCCTCTTGTCTCAGATTCCCAAGTAGGTGGGAATTTCAGTGTGTGCCACCACACCCAGCTAATAAATCTTGCTTTGTAAAGGCAGTATTTGCTATAAATGTAACTAAAGAGTTGAATGCATTGAGGGAAAAAAAGAATGTGAATATAAAAAAGCATACATCTATCTTTCAATTCACAAATATGTATTATTAGAACCATTTCTATTTCATACAGGGTGTTACAACATTGACAGAATACACTGGCTTTTTATATTAAGTACAATGCAGATATAAATGCTTATACTGAATCTGCACGTTTTTTTCTTCTGAGAATCCTGTAACCTCCAGTTCACAGAGTAATTTTATTCTCTTTCCATCATTCTCCACTTTATCCTAAGTATATTTCTTCCTTATTACATAGATCTTGGAGTATGTTTGCAATTAGGTACTTATAAATTCTGCACCCCCCGCAGTTCCACCATTATGCCCCATGGCTCCATGGAATAAAGTGCCATGCCAGCCTTGGGACAACCACCCTGAAGCAATTTTTGTCCTTCTGGTCTTCTTTCCAGATGCTGTTTTTAGCCAGGTGAGAATAATTCACCAGGTTAGTGACAGGAGCCTTCAGGTCCTGGTCCTGATAAGGAGATAGCAAGGGCCATTCCCTATTGCCAAACATCCTGGCACTGTTACCTGCCTGGCCCCTGAAGACATTTATATTTGGGGTCCTTGGGTTACAAGATGAAAGGATGAGTGAGAGTTTTATTAATTTTCCAGTCTATTTCAAGATGGACCCTACACAATTACCACCTTTAAAATACAGCCTTTTAAAACACTGCCTATGATTATTTCCAAGATGCTGGAAAGAATGGACTCTTACCTTGGCATTCGGGAGGAGCCGCACTCCAGATTCCAGTAGCCAAGCACTGTAGCACACTTGCACCCACCAGGAACAAGCCTTCCTCACAGGTGAAGCTGCAGACCGACTGGTACCTAAAGGCACCGAAGGGGTGGGAGCAGTTCACCTGGGCCTTGTTTGGAGCTGGAAGATCCTGGCACTGCAAAGCTAAGTGATGAGGAAATAAGGAGTAAAGAAATAGTAACATGCAAGTATTCATGGATTTTGACCCATGGGTCTTTAAGAACAGGTATTCTTAAATTGGGCTTGCTTATCTTGGACGATGAGAAGGGTCATTTAATTACAATGGCATAGGAAGGATTCTATTAGGAAAATGCTAAGCCATTATTGAGCATTTTGGCAGTATGTATCAATAATTTTTAAACTATCATACCTTTGGACCCACCAATCTATGCTAAGTATGTAATCACAATGCATATAAAAAATCAATTCAGGGATTTTTATCAAAACATTATATGTAAGAACAAAATATTGAAAACAAACATAAATGCCACTAATCTGGGGCTGAAAATAAAGTATGGTGGCTCCATGAAGTAAATATTAAAGGCCACTAAAAATGATATATAGTTCACCTTGGAAAGTTATGGGAGGTGTGTCAATGCACAATGTCATTAATACTTGCCTAGAGACAAGAATGGCTCAAGTGATCCCTGATGATTTCCTTTAAGTGTATCAAAGGGCTCTTCGACACATCCACAATACAATCCATGACCTTCACCAGTTCTCACCATGATGGTGCTTGGCCATCTATTCCTCCATGGCTTTTTTGTTTTGATTTCAATTTTTTTTATTATGACAAATATATATATAGCATAACATTTACCATTTACCATGCAACCGATATTAAATATACAGTTCAGTGGCATTAATATTAAGTACATGTTGTTGTGCAACCATCACCTCTATCCATCTCCAAAACCCTTTTCGTTATCTCAAACTGAAACTCTGTACCCATTACAACATAACTCGCCTTTCTCCGCTCCCCACATCCCCTGGCAACTACCATTCTGCTTTCTGTCTGCATGATTTTGACTACTCTAACTTCCTCACATAAGTGGAATCATACAGTTTGTCCTTTTGTGACTGGCTTACTTCACTTAGCATAATGTCCTCGAGGTTCAGCCATGTTTGTAACATATGTCAGAATTTCCCTCCTTTTTAAGGCTGAATAATATTCATTGTAAGTGTATGCCATATTTTGCTTATCCAGTCATTCATTGACGGAAACTTTCATTGCTTCCACATTTTAACTATTGTGAATAATGCTGCTACAAACATAGGTGCACACATGTCTCTTCTAGACCCTGCTCTCAAACCACTGCCTCATTTTAAAATCAGGGTATAGTTAGACCCAGGGGAATCACATAAATTGCCCCGGGCTTTCAGTAAATGAGAACACAAAATGTCAAAATTGCACTTCTGGAATGTGACTTCTGTGTGAAGTACCCCTTGTAAAAAAATAATCCTAATGACTCCCTGTGCCTTAGTTTTGTAAGAGCAAAATATTGAAAACCTGAAATATTAAAAGAGGATAATTTTTGTCAAATCACACCAACGACATATGATTTATAAGGTAATATTATCATCATCATTATTTTGCCTGTAAAGCTCATGGGAGTTTTATAGTTGCTTTTACAACTGCTAGTGAGCAGGTAGATAAGGCAGATAATAGTACCCCCATTTTACAGAAGACATGGAGCCTCAGAGAGTCCACAAGCTTACTGACAGGAAATGACAGGGCCAGACTCAACACCTTGTCCATTATTCTATTCTATTCCTCATGCATCATTCCTTCCCCAAGCCACACCCCCTTCATGTCAACACGCCCACTATATGTCAGTCACCTCACCTAGACTACACTGTAATGCACATGTTGTGAATTCATCCCTAGTGCCAGGCACACAGGGGCCAGCAAACAGTAGCTGTTCGTGAATGTCTGATGAATAAATACATGACAGTGCTCAGTGCAGACACCGATGCCTTTGATTAGCTGAGACACACAGAAGAACAGTACACCTGTCACAGTACCTTGACAGACGGGGGCTGGTGCTGTCCACTGTCCCATGTCAGTGCACTGAACTACATCAGCTCCTCCCAGCACGAAACCCTCAGCACAGTGGAAGCTACAGCTGGTGTTGTGCTGGAATGCTCCTGGGGACGGGGAGCACGCCATGCTTCCGTGGATGGGCTTCTCCAGTGGCTCACACGAAGTGGCTGAGCAGAAAAGTGATCTTCTAAACCCGAGTCATGGAAGGGCCCAGTTCTTTCTCAGAGAAACCTCCCAGGGATGCTACATTTTTCCTACCCACATTGTCAGTATGTTCAGAACCCCAAATCTTTCATTTTCCAAAGGGAAACTACCTAGAACACATTTCCCATGCCCCTCTTTGCCTGGCTCACTCTCACCTGCCCTTCAGGTCTCAGCTTAGACTTCACTTTCCTTGGGAAGCCCTCTCTTCCCAACCCAACTCAGGGGCAGGAACACCTCCAGTGTGCTCCCACAGCCCCCTGTTCCTGTGTTGTTCATACGTGGCTGTAATTCTCCCTCATCACACCGCAGTCTCCTTGAGGCCATGGTCAGCCATTCAGAGCTGTATTTCAGAGCCAGGCACAGTGTTTGCCACATCATAGGTGGTCATTAAATATTTATTGACATCGTCTGTGACACTGAATACGGAAAGAGTAGATACAGGGAAAGGCTGGAGTTGTAGGGCAAAAGCTGGACTAGCATAGCTTACTGTTGACACTACTACCTAGCTCCATAAAATGATCCGAAAAGGGATTTGTCTCTGGAGCACAGGATGTCTCCTAGTTAGGCTTCAATTGCCAAGTGAGTGCAGCCCAGGGAGAGTTCCTGAGCACAATTAAGCCCTCAGTGACCTCAGTTCTGATAAAGGTTGGTTTCCTCATGATCTTCCTTGGTAAACCATTTCATCTCCAGGCTATTCCTGGGGTTTTGCAGAGTATACAGACCACCCTTTCATGCTGGGCTTTGACCTCTGGTTTTTACAGAATCAGGGCATTTAAGAACAAAATTTCCTCTAGTGCTGCTTTCTTACTTTACGGATGAGAAAAGTGAGGTTCAGAAATGTTCAGTGATTTCCTTAAAGTCTCATAGCTAGACAGTAGAGAGCTGGGCTTGTAATCTAGGTCTGGTCTGGGAATTCACTAACTCGCCTTTAATTTCCTATTCTCTATGACCCCTCTCTGCCTTACAGGTTGAGGGTGTGAGACAAATGCACAGAATTCAGTTTTGTGGTGTTAGGATTGCATCACACACTTTTTTGATGCAGTGTTCCTTTACTCCTTTGTCAAAGGCTGTCACCAAAGACTATGGGGGGAATCTCTCCCTTTAGTCACTTTACCCACTGCTCTGACTCCCTCTCACGTATAGGACATTGTCCCACAGCTTGGATAAGGGGGAAAAAAAAGAAGCAGAAGCTAAGGTTGAGCAAGAACCCAGCTCTATGCTAGGTACTTTAAACATGCTACTTAACTGTATACTTTTAATATACTTAATTCCCACAAAGAACCCTGCAATTCTTAGCTCCATTTCACAGATGAGAAAACTATGGTTCCCAGAAGTTGAACAACTTGCTCCAGTATCACAGCCTAGTGGAGGTCACCCTGACATCAAGAGCCTTTGGCCTTTCTACTGTGCCATGACTCCTTCTTGGACAGATGGGGGGCTATCAAAAGAAAATCCTACCCTCACAGGCTGGCAAGGGTGCGGTCCACTGGCCAGAGCCGGTGCAGCGGAGTGTGTCCAAACCCCTCAGGCGATAGCCAGGCTGGCACTCAAATTTACAGCTGGAGCCATAAGCAAAGGCAGCGAGTGGAGAAACACAGTCCATGGTTCCATTGCTGGGGGCTTCCAGGGGCTGGCACTGCATAGCTAGAGAGAACAACCAAAGATAAGGAAAGAGAAAGTTACTAGGAAGGAGAAAAACCCTGTCCACAGCTGGAGAGCAATGGTAGAACCTCTGGAAATGGAGGTGGAGCTAGGAAGATGTAAGGGGCAGGAGACCCTAATTATGTTTTTCCAGACTTGGAGTTCCCATCCTCGGGGCAACCTGAATCTCTTAAAAATGCAGATTCCTCCAAGCTCTATTCTGAATGTCCTCTATTCACTATACCTCTGTAAACCTGTCCTGGCAGGTCTTCTAATGTCTACTTATGGATGTAGATGCCACCTTTCCCACCTCATGTGAAATGTACGAATGAGGCCATTCTGAAACTGCCTGTGGATTCTGAGTTTTGGTGAAGGAAGGAGTTTTAATTTTGTTTCTAGTAAATTCAGCCTTTTGTTTTTCTAGAGTCTGAAACACTTTTCTCATCCCAGATGTACCCAATCTAGCTGGGTGGCAGGTGGAAGAAGAGTTAAATTTTAGCAATTCAGGCCAACTTGTCCATAAGCTGGCTAGTTTCATCTATATTCCCAGCAAGGACAGGGTGCAGTGGACATTATACATCCCTACCACCTGAAACTCACTTCTGCACATTGGAGCTGGGCTGTCCACACCCCTGAGGCTGTGCATTGCACCACCATTCGCCCAGCCAATACAAATCCCTCTTCACAACTGAAGCTACAGCTAGACCGGTGCTGAAATGCTTTTGCAGAGTGAAGACAGGCCTTGCTTCCTCAACCAGGAATCTTCAGGGGTGGGCAATGGGCAGCTAAAAGCAACCACAGGACAATGGTGTGAGTCCTTGGGCAAATTATTTCCGGCACCCTGGAAGTCTTTGGATCTTGCAGCAGCTATACCTTCCTAAAGCGGCAGGCAGGGTGATGCACTTGGTGTGTTAAATGGTACTTTCAGTCACTCTTTGGAAAGATCCAAACGCCCTTGTTTTTCATTTAGAGAAGCTAAGGCAAAGCGATCAAATTAATAATATTCAACCCATAAGTACTCATCGTTATACTCTTTTTACTTTGCAATTACTAAGGGGAAAGGGGTCCCTTTGTACGTTTTTTGCCTGAGAATCATGAATTAAACTTACTAAGTCACTCTACAGATACAAAATACCATGAAAAGCAAAATTATTGTTAGTCTGGTATACGGGTAACAGCGATAACCAGAATTTTCCATTTAACATAGATCCTCATTATTTCTCACGTTTTTTAATGAAGAAAGCTCATTACGTCCCTTTCCCCCCTCCCCCCACCACCAAATTCTAGTAGTTAGGATGGAAAGAGTGAGGTCTACACACCTATACACTGCGGGGGCTCATCTGTCCAGACTCCAGAAGCCAAACAGTCCAGCTTGCTGGGCCCACTCAGTTGGTACCCTTCTGGGCAGTGGAAACTGCATTGGGAGTTGAAAGAGAAGCTTCCCAGTGGGTGGCTGCAGTTCACAAGCACGTGTGGAGGGAAGTCAAATTCTCCACACTCTCTGACTGCGGGAGACAAAAATATTGATTTTTTTTTCATTGTAGACTTAAAGATGATGTCAGATTTGCTGAAAGCTGGTACTATTTGTGTAACCTTCTTAACTCTGACTTTCTAAGCTTCCAATCCAAGCCATCCATCTTTACTTGATTCCTTGTATTGGCTGCCTCTTGGGAAATAATCATTCTTTCACTGGTTTTTATTTCAAACAAGTAAAGTAGTCTGAAAGAGTTCTCTTTGTTTTCCTTCCTTTGCATTTCCCTTTTCTCTTTTGAAATTTTATGAGTTAATAGTCTCTCCAAGAGTAAAATGTTTTTACCCCAGACTGTGTGTCTAGGGGCAATTTGGGTGGAGCAGACAACAGATGATAGAGGGGGCCTATGACCAGCCTGTACTCACTGGAGAGTCGCCAATATGATCTACTTCCTGGCATCACATCTAGCATAAGACCAATGACCGAAATAATATCCACAAAACAGAAGCCTCACCATATTCACACTCTGGCCCGTAGAATCCAGGGTAGCAGGAGCAGGTATAGTTCCCGATGGTCTCGATGCACTCCCCTTGCTTGCTGCAGGACATGTCCTGGCAGGAGGCTGCAGAGATACAGCAAGGTCAGAATCGTGAACATTCACAGGAGACATTAAGAAAAGCTGGATTCTTATTCTGGGCCACAGACTCAACTCCTCTCAGGTAGGACTGAGCTAGCCAAACCACAGAGAACTACAGTGTCATCTGGAGAGACAACTTGTTGCTTGCAAGAGGCATGATAGGAGTCTGCTGGAGCATTGCATGGTTCTTATTTCACACTGTATTTAACGTTTCCTAAGAGGGGCAATTCTATGTGTGGACACAGAGGGACAAATGAAGACACTGATAGATGTGTGGACAGAGAAGCTCCTCTGTGTGGCACAAAATGGATTGTGGTTTTCTAACCAAGAGTTGTACTCACTGAGTTGAATTACCATGGAAGCCCTCATGCCACGTGTTACAGCATAGAGGTTAGGAAGCAGATGTCGGGGGCTGGGGTCACACAGATAGGATCTGAATCCTGGCTCTGCTGCCTGCTCGCTGCGTGGCCTTAGGCAAGTTACTTCTCTGAGTCCAGTTTACCCAGTGTCAGGGGCCAGACCTTCTACCTTTTGTTTGCTTCAAGTCTATGCCCACTGCCATATGGGCATTTGGTGGAGGAGAGAGGAGCCAAATGAGATGTTTAAGACCTGCTCCCGGTAAAAGACAAACAACCCTAAGACAAACTCTAAGTTTCTCGAGCAAAACATGCCAGGCTTAGAGGGTACAGACCACGGCTCACCTGCCAGGACCTCCACACTAAGTCCATGCCACTTAGATGGCAATAAAGAAGGGCCAGGGATTCTTTCCTGCAAGGAAGTCTTTGAGGGTATATGTACTTGGTGGAGAATTAGTACTGGAGTTGATACTATGAAAGCACCAAGAATGTTTTCATTGATTTTTTTGTTGTTGATGAGGTCCTGGTTGGGGGCAAGGTCTGAGGCTGAACTGCTTTCTGGTGGTCATTTCCTCTGCACTAAACCCTGGCCATGTGTTGGTCCATTTTGGGGTATATTACAAGGGGAAATCCATAAGTCACATAGAGGGCTGTGCTAGTGCCAGATGACCTCTGTGTTTCCTCTCAAATCTGAGATGCCATCATTCTACAAACCACGAAAGCTTCTACAGGAAGAAGTTACCATGGCAGCCAGAGAGTTTGGTGCAACTGCACTGAGGCACAGGGGAGGGTTCCAGATAAAGAGGAGATGCAGAGGCAACAGCAGCTGGTGGATATTGGATTGGTCCACATCTTCCATCCTATCCACCTTGCCCCTAACCGTGAACCTACAAGTGCCTTACAGTAGTAACACTTGCCTGCCTTATGTTCTTGAAGCACATAAATTTTGCCCTGATTGTAGCTTCCTGAGGATCTCAGAATTCTAGAAATAAAAAAAAAAAAACAAAAAAAATACAGAACAGGGAACATTCTGTATTCTATCTCATTTCAGGGCTCCCAGGCAGGTGAGCAAGTTGTCTATTCCTTTTGGATGGATCTTCAGGAGGAGAATAATGATGATTCAGTGAGTAAATCTTTTTTTCACAGCCTGATTCTGAGATCTAACAAATCCTGACAGGTAGAGAATTATTCCAAAAATCACTTAATCATTTCTTATTGCAGTATACATATCTGTTTGTCATCTATTTCCCACAGAGAATTGATGGTTCTACAGCCTTTACATTTGGGTGGCAAAATGCTAATCAGTAGTAGTGGCTGTCTAGAGTATTTTTTGGTTGAGATGGAACCCATCTATGTTCAGGTAAAATCGTTCCAATTAGTGATGTCTGCCATTATTGCAGACTAGAGGAATGGTGTCAATTTATGACAATAATTTTCAATCTCTTTTCTATCTTGCCATTTTTGGTAAGCTTTATTGGGGAAGACTGTCTTGCAGAAATGGGTGTTGAAGTTTGGGTGAGGAGGGGGGAAATGAGTGGCATATTGAAGCAGCTAGTGGCAGTCAAAATAATCTGATAAAGGACAGCTCTAGGGAGGCATTGCCCAGAACGGGTATAGAGCCAACTGCGAGAGCAGTCCGATGAACTAATGTAATGTCCACCCTGGTGCATGAATAAATGGCCATTAATTAATTAATACATAAATGCATTGTTTATAAAATGAGATCTGACTACATGACAAAGCATTCATGGGTATGTTTTCCCTCAGCTAGGAGGTCTGGGCAAGGAGAGGGAAAATGTAGAAGGAATATGCCGTGTATTCTGTTCCATATGTGTATTATTGAAGGATTATGAAAGGGAAATATTTAAAATCTAAAGAATTCAGAACATAGATAGCAGAGTGTGGCACGTGTAAGATGATTTTTCAAAGACGCTCTAGAGTACTCAGGACCCTCTAGCTCAGGGCAGTCCATACTCTCCCTAGCCGCAGTGTGTGTGTGCTACAAAGTGCAGAAGGGGCCCCTCTAGACAGGAAGCCACATCAGAAAGGTGGGATCAGCTCTGGCACTAGGCTTATGACTACAGGAAGACCAAGCTTTCATTGCATGTCTGCTTACTCTGGAACTGGGAGAAATGAGAATCAAATATACCCCCAGGATCTCACTTTTGGTTCCTTCTTCCCTTTCTGGGCTCCCCACCCTCCCACCAAAGTCCATATCCATTGGATATGTTGTTGTTGAAGAGAAATTATAAAGCATTTGCCATCCTTAGTTATGATCTCAAATTGTCTCATAAAAATGGAGAGCAAAGACTGTGATGGCAAATGTGGCTAAAAACCACCAACTTTGCAGTCAACGTGAATTTGAAACTGGCTCCACCATCAACTAGCTTAGAACCTTGGGCAGATTACTGAAAAGCTCCAAGTCTTTCCCTTATCAGCAAAATAAGAGAAATAGAAGGGCCTTATTGATGAGGTTGTCATGAGGACTAAATGCAACTAATACTGAATGAACAAATGACACACGCACTAAATGAACTAATAACAATGCCTGGAACACGTTGGCATTCAAAAGGTATTAGCTACAGCTGTGTCTCCTAGGGTACAGGGCTAAAATCCCTCTCAGTTTATACTCTCTCTTATACTAGGGCATAGTGGTGGGGGGAAAAGCTCAAGACCTAAAATTTAGGAGACTGGTTTCCAGTCATAACTTTGCTTGTCCTGCTCCACAAGCAAAGTTAAGAGAAACTAAAACTTCTTGCATATCCATTTCATCAGTAACAAGATGAGAAGGGTGGGCCAGATGATATCAAATTCCTCTCTAGTTTCAAACAGCTGTTTTTCTCTAATCCTGATCTTACATTCTTCAAGATGCTCACTAATGCTGATTGATTAAGTTTACTCCTTGATTTCATGTCCCTGCCTTTGTGACTCCACAATATTAACCCAGATTTTACATTGGCCAGGGAAGGCGTTTTTTGTTTTTTTTTTTTTTTTCCTTTTAACACTCAAATTTCAGAGTAGAGAAGGCACTACCTGTATAGCAGAGGGCCCGCTTTTTTTTCCTGCAGGGCTCATCATTCCACTTGCCGGGGGCCGACTCACTCTTGATGTAGATCTCCACGCAGTCCTGGTTGTTTTTCTTGTTGTTGGGCTCATCGTCAGCCCAGTTCTCGGCCTCCTTGGTGAGAGTCTTTTTGGTTCCCACCCAGGTCCAATTATTATTGATCTTTCGGATCCCAATCCAGTAGTAAGAGCTGTAGTAGGGTATGACATCATTGAGGTAAGCAATTTCATTTTTATTCTGGATGGCCACTAAATCCGTGAAGTACTTCTGGCAGAATGACCTGGAAAAATTCCATGAGTATGCGTTTGTGCTGTAATGATAGGTCCACGCTGCCACTTCTTTCTGATTTGTTAGTTCTAGATGAAATGAGAGTGAGTGCCAGGTTAGCATCCCTTGCCAGGAGGTTGTAATCGTAAGTACACTTCTGCATAGTCAGATGAGCCTCTGGCCAGAAGATGAATACCCAACACATGACTATTTTACTTCTAACGTAGTTGATTGAAGGGAAAAAGAGTGGTTTCCACCTTTCACTTGACAGTGTACATGAAGTCAGAATAGGAAAACGTCCTCTTCTGAGGATCCTTGGTGTTAAAAATTTGGAATCATAAGATATCAGAGTCGGAAGGGACCATGGAAGTCATCTAATTGCCTCTTCTCCTTTTATAAGTGAAGGAGATGGATTAGGTAATTTGCCCAAGCCCAAATTAAGTGACACATAAAATGTCTTAATAGCAGGTCCTGCCTCACATGGAAAGGAAGATGCTTTATGATCTGGACCCTACCAGCCTCATTGCCCACCGTGTTTGCCTTCTTAGCAAAACAGAAGTCCCACTTACACGTCTTTGCACATTCTCTTCCTGCTCTCCTGGCTGCCCTCCCCTCTTAAATGCCTGGGAAACTTGACTCCCTGTGCTTTCCATGGCTTCCCCGGGTAGGCTCAGAGTTCCTTCCTCCAGGCTCCCGCTGCACCTGGTCCCTGCTCCTCCGCCTTTACTGCCATGTATCGTCACGTCTCTACAATGTGGTCACATCTGCTAGATTGTAAATCCCTCATGGTGGTCTCTCTTTAGCTCTGAATTCTTAGCACCAACCATAGAGTTTGGCACCTAATGGGCATTCATTAAATACCTAAATAAATACATAAATATGTAACTAAAGAAATAGGCATTCAATAAATACATAAATAAATGCAGCAGGTTTGTGGCAGAGCCAGGGTTAGAAATTAGATTTCCCGATGTGCAATTTTATACTCATTCCATTTCTCTTGGTTGTTTCTCTTTGATCAGTTACTCTACTTCCTCCATGTCTGCTTACTCACTTATTAAAATAGGGCAAAAAACAGCCCTTCATGAAATAAAGAAGGTGCCCTTCGAAAGTATAAAGATGCTATGAGGCAAAGTATTGTTATCATAACCTCTGGGAGCTCCCCCGGGGCAGAAGAGGCCAGTTCCCACATGAAGAGGTGGACAATGCAAGCAATCAGGCCTGGAAATGGCTCCCTTTCCTGTTTATAAAGGCTTGTTTCTATTCACCCCTCTCCTCTGCAGCCTGCATGAGGGTTGATCATGTTTGCACCTCCCTCACTGACACCTCTATAGCATCGTTTTGCCTTAAGACTATTCTACTATAGCCAGGGCTGCATTATAACTTTCACAGACTCTAGGCAATTTTATCTTTGTAGGCCCCTTCCTCCATAATAATACATTAAAAATTATATTTTGCAACTGCATTGGCATAAAGATGAATATATTACCATATATTAAAATGTTTTCTTTGACTTTAAAGAAAATCATTATAGAAGAAATTCAAACATTTTTTGTGGGTCCCTGAAAGTACTAAGCGCCTGTGCCCAAGCCCAAAGATAAATTGGTCCTGAATATATCAGTTTAAGTTCTTTCTGAAGCCTTGTCTACCAATATGATTGTGCTGGGTACATTTCTCTTCCAGAAATCTGGACTTGAACAGTTTTCCCATGCTTCATTGCAGCTGGCTGCAATCCTTAACTTCTCCCATTTGACTATGGGTTCTACCCTAATTGCCCAGGGCTAAGTGAAGGGTTAGCATAGAGTTTACCAGAGATCAGGGCACTGAAGAAAAAGAGTTGGGCAGCTCCAAAGACTATTTGCTGGAATCCCTGGTTCCAGATGGCTTTAAGGCAGCTGGCCTGTAACAAGAAAAAGAAAAAAAAAACAAAACAAAAACTTCCTTTTAGTATTCATATACCACCAACATGGCCAAAAAAATTCTAGTTGATAATTATTATGTTGAATTATAATTCTGCCTATTTTCATTGGGAGGATGTATCAAGCCCTCTGCTTCCTTCTTCTCATTGCTCTGCTTCTGAGTCCTAGTAGCAAGGACGAGGACAGAGTTCATTTCTTCATTCATTCAACAAATATTTATTGGGTACTTCGTGCCACCAATATTTTTCTTTTGAGATATATTTTTAATATGTATGTAAGAAAAATACTAAACACATGAATATGGCTGCCATTATTATTATGTAATAATCTTTTAAGAACTGGCATATCACACCCAAGAATAATAGAAAGTCACTTGAGAACGCCTTGATTCACACAGATAATGTCTAACCTATACTCTGATGCACAGAACATC
>NW_012151507.1:2933791-2936077 GCF_000956105.1 Propithecus coquereli
ATCCAAAGTTCAAATCTCTGTGTTAAGTATAAGGCAGCACCTTGGCTCATTGGTGACTGACAAGGGTTTGGGGTGGAGGTATGGAGGATGGATGATGCTTAAAAATCTTCCTTGAGTAATAATTTTCCTCTGCAACTTGCTGGGGGAGCGTGGCAAGGGCAGGTCTTCTCACATATCTGTAATTCTATTTAATATTTAATATATATACTATTTAATATTTCTTTTTATATATATAATAAACTTATTCTCCTTGGATCTGCAGCAACTATTATTTCTCATGAGCTCCCTTCTGTTAGGATTTAATCAAATCCATGAATATTTAAAAATGTTTTTAAACAAAGAAGTTCTGGAAATGCCCATCTTGTCCAACTTCTTCATGTTGTATTTGAAAAAACTGAAGCTTAGAGCATCGAAATAATATATTAAAAATGACAGTGGTGGAGCCTAACTCTGAAACAAGAATTCTTTCCATTCTACTTTCTTACCTTTATAAATTTCCAGGCTTCTAAATCCATACTGTGTTGCTCTTGTGGATGATAGAGTGTGCAACATGAGCAAGCCTAGCTGCTGCACCTGTCCCCTCCAAAGCCACACAAACATTACCACCAACACAAAAACAGTACATTTGCCATGCAGTTGCAGCTGTACCATTCTTTTAGCCAGATTGCTACCTAAAACCCCTTCTGTATAGAAATTCTGAATTGCCACAAACCACACCCCAGTGATGGTGGATGGGATGGGGTGAGGTGATTTATGTGTGCGTGTGTGTATGTGTGTGTGTGTCTGTGTGTGTGTGTGTGTGTGTGTGTGCATATGAACTACTGACTACAGCCTGACCAGATCCTGGCAAAGACGCAACTCAAATTAGTGCAAATTTCCCAGATAGTGGGGTTATCTTGGTATAAGAAGCCTGGCACTTTGCCATCTAGGAGTTTCTTTAAATATTGGCTTTGATAAGTAGGCATATTTTGTGTTCTTATAACCTGTGACACAAATCAGCTGACCTCTGCAGGAACTATGATTAAACACTAAAAGTATCATGATGTTATGATTTATGGTGCCATTTATTTGTGCAGAAAGTAGGGTGACAATCCCTTACTGGGGACTTAACCCCTACTGTTTTCTCTGCATTGCGTTATATCACCAGCTATTATTACTCCCACATTTCTATTCAATACTCAAAAAGTACCATCCCAAGTGATGGAGCAGAAATCTTCAAACCAGGATGCACCTGACTTTCCAAGGGGTACCAGGCAAGGAGAGTGTTAATTAAACCTATATGCAAATTCTCAACTTTCACATGCATACTTTCCTAAAACCAAGGTGACTAAAAACACAACCTTCTCCTACTTGACAAGAGAAAATCATACCTTTTACTAATCTAACTCTTATTTATCATGGAGCCTTGCCCCTGGCCGTAAAATACATGGGTATGCCGTAGACAATTCAAAGTATTGGTACGGGTATTAAGAATTTGAATGCTTCAAATGATAGTGTAATAAGTCCTTTTTCAAGTCCGGTGATTTCCATTTCTCTCCTGTCATCATTTCGAGGGAGGACCCAATTAAGTTATAAGCTTTGACTGAATTTTGGTGATAAATCACTGTAAAATTTGGGGCATATAACTTGGAAGGACTTCAAAGAATTGAGAAACATTGCTAAAATATAACTTCCATTTCCATTTGCTTATTAATGGGAATGAAGTTTCTCAATGTTTAAATCCTTAAAAATGAAATATAGGAAGAAGGCTGATGCTGAACTTGTCTAATTTGGTCGATTAATGATATTCATTCATGGATCTATGAATGAATAAGGGAAGAGACCCTCCTTTCATTTAGAGATGCACCTTCAATAGAATTTTAAATGTAAAAGTTGAAGTTACTTATCAAAACTTGCAGTATATTTAGGATAGTTTATTTGTGTACTAAAAGCAATTGTTAAGCTAACTCAATCAAAAAAAAAATTTAACACTTAGAGACTTATGATTTCAGAAAATTAAAATCTTTTAAATTATGATTTATTATGTTTTTATTTTTACAAAGAAGCATGATAGGGTAATCAAGAAAAGACTTTAAACTTAAAATGTATTATATGAGGTTAAAATTCTGTAGGGGAAATAGAAGAGAAATAAGTATTAAAGGAGAGAAAATGAATAATGTAAAATTTCTTATTATTAAGAGCTTGCTTATAAAGCCGGGCGCGGTGGCTCATGCCTGTAATCCTAGCACTCTGGGAGGCCAAGGCAGGTGGATTGTTTGAGCTCAGGAGTTCGAGACCAGCCTGAGC
>NW_012151507.1:2936467-2944547 GCF_000956105.1 Propithecus coquereli
CTGTGCCCAACTCTACTCACTGTTTCCCATTTTGGCTTGTTTGTTTAAACTTTAAATAAGGTTTGGTTTAAACAAAATTTCCTCAGCAAGCTGGTTTTAAACATTTTAAGGTTTTAGAGGACTGGTAGGTGCTTTTGATCAAAGCACAACATCTAAGAAAGGAAAACGCAGGTCAATGTGCATCCCCTGCTTTAATCTGACCGTAGTTTTCTGTTTCTTTTGATCACCAAATAGTAATACCAGGAATCACCTTTTTATAGATTATTTCAGAGCTGTAGGAGACCATAAAGATTACTGCCAAATCAACTCAGCATTTCTCCGGCATTCTGCAGTCCTTTGCACCATGAATGCCCAAGATGGGGCGGCCACCACTCCCCATCACTGAGACTCAATGAATCTAAATTATTTTTCCAAGCTTGCTCACCTGAATGTACATTGGGTTAACACAGTGATTCTTATTCTTGCAGGGCTCATGAACCTTGGAAGTCTGGTAAAAGCTATGGTCAGACTTCCTCAAAAAATGTACATTTGCAATTTTTTAGGCACTTTCAAATGGTTCATGGACCCATTAAGTCTATCCATTTGTTTAATGGATCCAAAGTTCAAATCTCTGTGTTAAGTATAAGGCAGCACCTTGGCTCATTGGTGACTGACAAGGGTTTGGGGTGGAGGTATGGAGGATGGATGATGCTTAAAAATCTTCCTTGAGTAATAATTTTCCTCTGCAACTTGCTGGGGGAGCGTGGCAAGGGCAGGTCTTCTCACATCTGCTCCTGCTCTACCATGTAATCTTCAGGATGGTGCTGGATCTAGAAGGCTAACGAGTTAAGAACTCTGTCCTGGGTCACTAATCAAGTTAAGTGTTGAAACAAGAGGAAATTCCTCTCTAGGAGAAGCAGCCACATGCTCTGCTAATTTTTAATGTTCTCTGGCAGCCTGGTTCAAACTGGAAGTCACTGGGAAGGAGTCCGAGACTGGGTCATTAGAATAACATCCTGCACTTGTGTAAACCTTCAGTAAGCATCGTGATTATCTTTGATTTTTCTTTTCCAAAGAAGTAAAAGTGATTGTGGGTGAAGAAAGAGCAGAGAGAAAGTGGAAGCAGGAAGTGTTTTTCCTTTGACCTTACATTTCACAGAAAGAGGTACCAGAGTCCAGTAGACTCCTGTCCCATGGCTTGCCAGTGTTCCAGATGGCTGACAAAGTGAGAAAGAATTGTGCCACAGAAAGGAGATCCTGCTCTCCTGTCTGCATTGTAGACCATAGCTTTGTACTTCCAGAAAGGATGAATCAATGTCTCTCCCTCCATCCTTTGTCCTTCTGCTCAGACACTGGGGGAGGAGAAAGCAAATTTCAATCTAACCTCTGAACTGAGTGTGACTTTAAAAAGCTCTAGCACCAAAGGGGGCCTATATAAGGAATGTATGTTCTTACTAACAGGCAGTATCACTGACCCAAGCCCCCTCACCTACTGCCCGCAGAGACCCAGAAGTCTTCCATCAAATGGTAGCAGGGAGCGAAGATCAAGGGTTTCTCCCTTGTTTGGACCCTTCACATCAATCTGTCATCAAATTCTGTTGACTTTACCTTCTGATGAGATACCTGGCCACTTCCCAAATTTCTACCACAGTGCCACACACTAGCTTAGACATAATCATTTCTTTCCAGACCAGGGCAATCATCTTCTAATGGATCTCTTTTCCTTCAGATCATCTATCTCCAATTCTTTCTCTAAAATGCATTAAGAATGATATTCCTAATACAAAAATATGATCATACTGCTTCACTACTTAATATCCTTCAACTGTTCTCACTCCCTGAGCAATACATACAAACGCTTCAAGATGACACATGCAAGACCCTTCAAGACATGGCCTCTTCCTGTTTGTCTATTCTTGTCTCCTGCCATTACCCCTCAGTCACCCCCTACCCACCCCCCACAATTCTACAATGCATTTAAAACAAAACGTCTTGTAATTTCCAGAATGCACTGTATGTTCCCTGTGTTCTTATGCCCAGAGTACCGTCTTCTTCTGTGTCTGCTGAGCTCCGTAAGTCCAAATATGTCCTTCTCAAAGGAGATTTTCTATCATAATTGCTTCCTCCCCAACACCAAGATAGGTGCTCCCTTATTATTATCATCTGTGTTTTTCCCCATTATTTATTTCAATGACTGTTGATTAAGTGCCTGCAATGTGTCAGGGTCGCCATGTTGGACAGAAAGGTCAAGGCAGACTTCTCCAAGGAGGTGATGTTTAAGTTGAGAGAAGAATGACCAGAGGAAGCCAGCCAGTGAGAAGCAGGAGGAAGAGCATTAAAGGCAGAATAAAAAGTGAATTCAAAGGCCTTAAGGTGGAAGCAAAGTGCACAGTGTTCAAGGAACATGAAGACATTAGTGAGGCTAGAGTAGAATGAGCAATGGGGAGAAGAATATGAGCTGAAGCTGGAGACAGATCACTCCAGGCTTTGGGCTCCAAAATAAAGGCATGAGATTTTATTCTAAGTGCAATGAGAAGCCAAGGGAGACTTTTAAGAGAGGTAATAATATGGTCTTATTGATGTTGAAAATTGGGAGGTCTGGGGCCAGATATTGTGGGTCTCAAATTATAGGGTTCTGAACAGGAGAGTGCCATGCAAAGATACATCTAACAATGATATTTTTTGATGAATTAGAAGCAGGGAGGCTGAATTACAAAAGGAGAAGCTATTGTGACAGTCCCAGTGGGAGTTAAAGAGGGCCTGGCTGGGGCTGGGGTTGATAGGAATGCAGAGTGAAGGTGGATAGAGTCATTGAGAACGCAGAGCTATACAACTTGCTGGTCGCAAATCCCAGATATCACAAGACATTACAACCGATACAATATTAGTTCCCTTAAGTTCCTGGATAGCAGTAATGGTGGCATGACACAGATATCAGTAGACCCAGCTTAAAGGTAGAAGAGAAAACACAGTGAGAAAAAAAGGTTTTCTTTAGGCCGGACAGTGAATTACAAATAAAGACAGGAAGGGGCCCAGGACATCAACATTTAGAATCAAAGCATATATTGAAATTAGACTACTGATTGCCATTATTTAGGGTGAAATATTAGCATTAAAATTAAAGTACTATACTTACAAACTTTTAAAAAGTCTGTTGTACCATAGCTGGGTTATATCCCTATAAACATAAAGGATTTGCTTTGTATTTTGACTTTATAAAATTTTTCTTTGGTTTTCAATCAGAGAGGTTAGATACCTAGAAGTGAATGTGATGAATTTCATTTATGAAACCACCATGTACTTACTCTCTAGGGTTAGGTCCAGGGTCTTTTCTCAGTCCCGCCTGTTATGTAGTAAATCATTCTGATTTTTGAGGATTGATTAATAAGTTTCCACTTACAGAACACTGAAGGTGCACAGTTTAAGAGCTGGTGGCCAGCCCAGGGGCTGAACCATTTAGTTGCATTTTGAAAAACAGGTAATGCAAGGAATATTAAGGATTGGAAGCCACAGACCTAAGACGGTTAAAAGGTATAAATGAAAGAGAATCCAGACCTGCTCCTTAGCCTGCTAAAACCTTGACTAACATCAGCACAAGTTAAATGTAAATTCCCAACCAAGAGCTCCTCCTCTGAGATCTATCTGATTGAAAACACTTCACCAGACAAATAAATCTTAACTTCATTTTCTCAGGTCCTAAAAGTTAACTGAAACCACTCTCTGAAATGGAAGCAGTACTTACATAGGCATTTTGAGGTTCCTGAATCTTAAGGGCCAAAAGTGCTCAGAGAAAAAGGAAGAGGTCTCATCTGCGAAATATTTTTTTTTAAATGCCAGGAGTCCTTAGTCCTTCATTGCAGGGTTCCAGCCTAGCTTCAGGGCACGAATTGAAGCATAAGGCGTAGGAGGCAATGAATCGGGTTCTTACCCTGGGTCCACATGGAGGTCTGGGAGCCTCCTGCGGCTGACTGCAAAGGCTGGTGTTTATGTAGGTGTTTACATTTTCATATGGGAAAGAGGACTTGTAGCTTCCGTCAGAATGTCAGAAAACTCCACGATCCAATATGTTTATACTTTTGAATTAGAGGAGGATACCAAAGAGAATAGAAGGAAGAGAGAAATAACTGCTCCTTCATTTAAGTTGACCAATTCAGAAGTATGACATGCAAAAAGATAAAACAAAAGGAATCCACATTCTTGTATCATCATGGTTCAAACTTAGAACAGGCTGTAAGTCCTTTCTCTTCTCTTCCTCATCCCCTTATTCTTGTTTTCCCCAACACAGAAAACCCTCATAGTAAGTATTTGAAATTGTGCTACAGCAAAGCAAAGAGGTGAAACGAGTCAAGCATAAGCACTACCTTTTTATGGAGTCCCACAGAACAGTGCCCAAAAGTAGAGACCTGTCTTGTTCTTCCCTAGCCACACACTACAGGATTTTGGACCATGGGACAGGGTGGGATATTCTAGGAAAGTTGGGGATAAAATTAGAAGTAGCCTAACCGTGTGTATCTTATCTAGAGTAACATTACTGAGTTCAAAATGCCTACTTGTCCTTGGATCATCCAGGGATCCCAAACCCCACTATACCCCAAGCATTTTCTCTCTCTTATAACAATAATAGCTTACATTTCTTAACCACTGACTTGTGCCAGGCTCAGATCTAAAGACTCTCCAGTCTTATTTATTAAATAATCTTATTTAATCCTCACAACGACACTATACAGTAAAGTATTATTAGATCCATTTTACAGAAGAAGAAACTGAGTCACTAACAAGATTGAGACATAGGGAAGAAATTGAAACTATGTAGATATTCCAGATCAGTCCCAGAAGACTTGTAGGGCTCACAGAACCGAACAGCTCACAGAACACTGAGAAAGCGTTCACCTGTAGCCTTGTCCCAGGACATTGCTTGTCCCCTTGTCCCCTGCATTGCTCGGGCTGCATTGCTCAGCCTTCCATTTTTCCCAGAGACAGGAGCAATCCTGGAAAAGGGGGTGGCAAGTTTACCGAGATCTACTCTCGGAGGGTCCCTGTAAGTTCTAGCAGGAAGAATAGCAGCTGCAGAGCCAGAGGACAGGACCCAGATCCCAGCATCGTCTAGCCTAACGGTGCAGCCTAGGTGAAACACCTAGCCTTTGTAAGCTACAACAGCTTCATTTCCAAAATGGAAATAACCTCACCTCACAAGGATGCCGGGAGGGTCAAAGAGGGCAGCAGGTTTAAAAGTACTTGCAAACACTAATGTGCTGTTCACCATAAAACTTCATGTCTGTTGCTACTCCTCACTTTCTGAACCTTTACCTGCTCCATTCAGCCCCAGATGACTACAACTCACTTCAATCACTTCCCATACAGAAGAAAAATGAACTCACCATCTCCTCTGTGACTCTGCTGGTTTTCTGCCTTCTGCCCAACCCAGACTTCTTATAGTCTTGCTGCCTCCCCTCAGTGTCAGGCTGTTTAGAAAAACAACTTCCTATTCATGTTCCAGAAATTCACCACAGCCCTTCCCATGAAGTTAGAATGGTGATAACGCAGGAGCAGTGTTGGCAGCTAAGCAACATCAGTTGCCAAGGGAGTAGGGATCACCCCCTTCCACGGAGATGGTCTGGAGATAGGGGCAAGTGTGAATCACTCTGGACATCCCAGACTGAGCAATGCAGGAACAGCGCTCACACCCCCAGGGCCCAGATTTCCTTTGATTATGATGTGAGCCCCAATTAAGGTCATACACTGGAAAACACGCTTTGTTCATAATAATGTCCTAGTGTAAATTTTCCAGTTATTGTGAAAGGTCAGTGAACGTTTACCATTCCAGCAGCCTTCTGAGGGAAAGAAGCAAAAATGATAGCAAATAATAATAATAATTAGGTAGAAAAGGAAAAAGTCACTGAGGGTTTTCTGGCACTTGGGGAAGATTTTTGGTAATAGTTCTGAAATGATATAAAACAGATGTGGATCATTTAAAAGGAACTCTGCTTCTTATGTCAGAAAAAAAAAGGGTATCAAATGAAAGGGTTAGTTTTCTTCTTCCCAGGGAGTGTGTGGGACTAAAAAGCTGTTGGCACAGTGGTTAAAACTTGGGCTGTGTCAATAAACTGCCTGAGACCCATGCTGGCTCCACCTCTGGCTGGCCATTGGGCAAATTACTTAAACTCTCTATACCTCTGTTTTCTCAACTGTGAAACAGAATGATGGAAGAACTTCACAGGGTTGTTGTAGGATTAAATGAGTTAATATGTGGAGAGTGCTTAAAATGATATCTGGCACACAGACGACACATACTCAACAAATGTTAGCTATTATTAATACTTTTCAGATGGGTCTCAGACAGCAAAATCGAGCATCAAGTATTTAGTACCAAGTCAGAAAGCCATAACTCCAATTTATCCTCTTGGAATTCTAGTTGTGCGGTAGTGGGTGTTATTCTTCATTCACTCCATGATTGTTGCAGCTTGTAAATAGGCATCTCATAGATTAAAAATGGAAAGAGCTGGAAAAAAGTCTGAAAGAGAAATTAGGGAGTGTGAGGCTGCATTTGCACTTTGGAATTTGGGAGCAAGAGGAGGGGATTCATTACATAGAAGAAGTAGAAAGACCAGTGAAGGAGGTGGTGATGAAGGAATGACCACAGGAGAATATGGAAAGTTGAGGGAGAGGAAAGAGTAGGGAACTTTGCGGCAGCATGATGCAGGGGTTCAGAGTTCACACCCTAGAGCCAGACGGCGTGGCTCCACCACTTACCAGCTATGTGATGGGGAAAGTTATATTACTAACCTCCTGTGACTCAATTTCTTCAGCTTTGTGAGCAAATAAGGATATTAGTCACCAAATGCATAGAAAGTTAGGACAATTAAGTGAATTTAATATGTTTGAAATAATAACTACCACACTGTAAGTGCAACATAAGTGCTGGCTATTATTTTTATAAGACTTGCCTTCATTTCTTTCTGTTTTATTTTTACTCCCCAGCCCCTCTTTTTGGCATTGCCTCATTTTAAATTTTTTTTTTTAATTTTAGCATTTTACAGGAGGACAAATGTTTAGATTATATATATTGCTTTTGCCAAAGGCACACCTAAGTCAGAGCTTCAGGTGTGTCCATCCCCCAGATATTGCCCCATTTTTAAAAAAATCTCTCAGATGAAAATGAGGGAAGATACTGTCTAGATTGATAGGTTTTTACTGATAATAAGTTTGATTGACAATAAGTGTCTTTAAATTTGATAATGTTAAATATTAGTGAGCATGAAGAAAGCAGAAAAAGATTCCTAGGGAGGCGACATCAGCAAGGTGGTGGAGTAGGAGATACAAGCCTTCATCATCCCACAAAAAAACAAACACAGACAGCTATCCACAACCCAAAATATCCCTAGAAGGACCCCTAGGCTCATTTAAGAATCTGCAATACCACAGTGGAGCAAAAAATCAGAGAATATCTGCACAGAAAAGATCACTCCATGGCCACTGATCATCAGACACTGTTACCACCACCACCATGAGCAGGCCCACAAGTGAGACCCAGTGCCAAGAGGGATGCTCTCAGTCACAGCTTCCCAGGTGGGAGAAATGAGATCTGGAGGACCCTAGCAGTCTTTACCACTGAAAACCTCAACAGCCTCATTGCCACTGCAGATTCCCATAGCCGTGGCCTCTGAGGACCCCTGCAACCTTCACCAACATCAACCTGAGTTGACAGATCTGCATGAAGATTACACAGCTGTGCCCTCACTGGAGTTGAGCATCCAGCCCAGCCAGTGCCCTCAACCCTCCTATACTTGAAGGTATTTTCTGACCAAAACTAGACTGTAAAGCCTGGAATTGGTGCTAATCTACCAAATGCCCAAACATCAGCGTGAGCCAACAAGAAACATGAAAAAGCAAGTTAACATACCACCACCAAAAGAATGATAATTTCCCAATAGCTGACCCAAAAGAAGTAAACTGCCTGACAAATAATTTAAAATAATTGTTTTAAAGAAGCTCAGGAACTTTGAAGTGAACACAGAGAAACAGTTCAATGAAATCAGAAAAACAATAAATGGACAAAACAAGAAATTTAACAGAGAGATTGAAATCATAAAAAATAAATAAA
>NW_012151507.1:2959794-2960709 GCF_000956105.1 Propithecus coquereli
CGCTCTTGCTCAGGCTGATTTCGAACTCCTGAGCTCAAACAATCCGCCCACCTCGGCCTCCCAGAGAGCTAGGATTACAGGCGTGAGCCACTGCGCCCAGCCTGGCTAAGCATTTTTAAAGCTGTATCTCACTGAATCCTCACAACAACTTCACGAAGCAGGTCCCATCTGCACAACTGGTCCATCTACTCAGAGATTATTATGATATGCATTTTATTAAAAAGGAAATTGAGAATAGACGGTTAAATGTTTTGCTTAAAGTGGCATAGCTGATAAGGGGGAAAATGGGATTAAAATTCGAGTGCACCTGAAATGACACTATAATAAAATGTGGGTTTTTTCATTAAACTCACTAAAAGGTGCTTTCAGAAAAAGAAGCAGCCCTTCTAGCCCTCTTCTCTTGGTTTTCTGGTGGATATTCTATGCTAGAAATCTCTGATAATTAAAGATGAAATAAGAGCTAATCTATATCAAGGTACTCTTTGATATGTGCCAGGACACGTAAATCATGTCTCAGGGTAAGGTGTTCTGTTATTGAGTCTGCCTGGATTCAAAGTCACCCTGATCACACAGGGAAGTTTTGGGGAATATGTTTTTGATCTGAAAGTGTGAGGCAAACATGAAAATGCCCCAATTCAGAGGAAAAAAGGCTAAGTTGGATGGGAAGTAGAACTGGGATATCTGAGTCCCCATTCAATCATCAAAATGTAGATTACATGGTTCAGAGTTTCCTGTAACCTTCCTAGTTAACCTACCTGCTGTTTCCCATGATCAAAGGTAATAAAAGATTAAAGAGCTGATAATATTACATAGGATAATTTGTCTTCTTTTGATGCATGCAGGAAAATGTTACCTCTAATGGCAATTATGCCAGCTCTCTGCAATCATTCATTTATTTAGGGATACATCTCTGAA
>NW_012151507.1:2960759-2962226 GCF_000956105.1 Propithecus coquereli
TAATGGATGGATGAAGTGAAAAATGCGATAGAGAGCATCAACAGCAGACTTGATCAAGCAGAAGAAAGAATCTGTGAACTGAAGACAGGTTATTTGAAAATATAGTCAGAGGGAGAAAAAAGAATGAAAAGGAATGATGAAAGCCTACAGGATTTGTGGGGTAGCATCAAGAAAGTTAACATTCACATTATAGCAGTTTAAGGAGGAGAAGATAGAGAAAAAGGGGTAGAAAGATTATTTAAAGAAATACTAGCTGAAAACTTCTCGAATTTGAGATAAGATATAAATATCCAGGTACAGGAAGTTTAAAAGTTTCCAACCAGGTTCAATCAAAATAAGACTACACTAAGCTACATAATCAAACTGTCCAAAATCAAAGACAAAAAGAGGATCCTAAAAGGAGCAAGAGAAAAGAAGTAAATTATAATACATACAAGAGAATTTCAATAAGGCTATTAGAGGATTTCTGGGCAGAATCCTTACAGGCCAGGAGAGAGTGGAATGATATACTCAAGGTGCTGAAAAAAATAAAAGCTGTCAACTGAGAATATTTTATGTGGCAAAGTTGTGCTTCAGAAGTAAAGGAGAGATGACTTTTCCCAGACAAAAGCTGAAGAAGTTCATCACCACTAGACTCACCTTACAAAAAATGCTAAAGGGAGTTCTTTAAGCTTAAAGAAAAGATGTTAATTAGTAACATGAAAATATATGAAAGTATAAAACTCACAATCAAAGTAAGAACGTAGTCAAGTTCAGAATAGTCCAACACTATACCCATGTGTAAATCACTTATAACTTTAGTATGAAGATTAAAAGTCAAAATCATCAAAATAATTATAGCTACAATAAGTTGTTAAGAGATATACAATATAAAAAGATGTCAATTGTGACATCAAAAATACAAAATGTGTGTTGAAGGGAGTAAAAGTGTAGAGGGTTTTTTATATGACTGAAGTTAAGTTTTTCAGCTTAAAATAGCCTGTTATAACTATAAAATGTTTTTGTAAGTGTCATGGTAACTAGAAAGCAGCAATAACACATTAAAGGGATCATTCACATGATCAAGTGTAATTTATCTCTGAGATGCAAGGATGGTTCAACATATGCAAATCTATAAATGTGATACACCACATTACCAGAACGGAGGGCAAAAACCATATAACCATCTCAATAGATGCAGAAAATGCATTTGGCAAAATTCAACATCCTTTCATGACAACTCTTAACAAATTAGGTACGGAAGGAATATACCACAACAAAATAAAGGCCATATATACAAACCCACAGTTAACATTATATTCAATGGTGAAAAGGTTAAAAAAAAGGTTAAAACGTTTTCCTCTAAGATCAGGAACAAGATAAGAATACACACTCTTGCCACTTCTATACAACATAGTACTGGAAGTCCTAGCCAGAGAATTAAGCAAGAGAAAGAAATAGAAGACATCTAAATCACAAATGAAGAAG
>NW_012151507.1:2963321-2979534 GCF_000956105.1 Propithecus coquereli
CACAAAAAAAATGGTAAGTATGTGATATAATTGATATGTTATTAATAATTAGTTTAATTTTGCTATTCCACAAAGTTGAAATATATCAAAACATCATATTGTACACCATAAATATATATAATTTTTATTTGTCAATTACAAATAAATTCATACACACATACATACATACCCACCAAAAATAAAGAAAAAGGAAAAAGAAGGGTTTCTAGGAATAGGAATGGGAGGAAAAAACTATTTGAATTTGTTTAAAAGCTGTTCAAGGTGAATTGCATTTGCTCATAGGGATATAATCTATGTAGAAAATTTAGGTTGCTTCTAATTATGTTGTCATTAAAATATATAATTCCAGGATAATTTAATTAGTACTGTTATATATTTGTTTCCTATACATTTAAGTTTTCTCATCTCTTCAGATTATACTATGGATTCCCAGAGAGCAGAGAACATTTCCTATATTAATCTTCCATCGGCCAAAGTATCTAGCAGAGAGCAAATGGTCACTCAGCAAATACTTGATTCATTGGTTAGATTGATGACTCCAGGTAGATAAAGCGAAGGTACCCCCTCCCATCTTCCTTTCCGAATTCTAGTTATCTTATTACACTGGTGCATTCACATACACAAGAAATATTTAAGAGCCTTTGAGGCGCCTGGTAGTACGCTAGCACTAGGGATTGAATAATGAGCGTAACCCTCGTGGAGCTCACAGTTTTGTTTTGGTGGGAAACATTAGATATTAAATAAAAATCACACAAATAAATGCAGGAAGAAAAGAATGTGGTGCAATGAGAGAGTATGCTGGGAACTTGACTTGGAAAAGACTCCCCTGAGAGAGTAGTGACTTCAGAGCTAAGGTCTGGGTGGGAAGAACATTCTAGACTAGTCAAGGTTGGGGGAAGCCTGGAAGCCTAGAGACAGCCACAGTGGTCGGAGGGTGGGAAAGGAACCTAGAGAGGTGAGGAGGGCCTTGGCCACGCCAGGTCCCACAGGCCACATTGAGATTGTGTTTTCACGTGTGCCATCTGTTGAATCAGAGCCAGTTAACTCCTCAGGAAAGCTCCACCCACATAGCTGCTCCGTCTACTCAGAGAAGACCAGGGACCTTCTACATAATTGATTATGGAATGATAAGTTATACTTTAAAAAAAAGAATATATAGCTTTTCCCCCTTATTATTAATATGAGTTTATTATAAAAAATATTGAAAATTCAGAAAATCACAAAGAAGGGGGGAAAATCACTCCTAATCCTGTCATGAATGATGCTGGAATCACACTATACATTGTTTTAAAATCTGCTTTTTTCATTTGATGATATAACATAAACCTTTTTGATGTTTTAAGATTTACTTCTGCTCTATTTACAACTAAAAAATAAAATCCAAATAAATAAGTAGATGTAAGCATAGCTATAGACATGGAGTTATAGACGCATAGAGAAGATACAACATAAATATGAGGAATGAAGGATAAATTCAACCTCCCCACAGCTTGAATGTCTTCATCAAAACTTCCCAGAGAGGAGGGAGGAGGGGACGGGTATTTGTATACACAAGGAGTGCAATGCGCACCACCCGAAGGATGGACATATTTGAAACACGGACTTGGGGGTGGGGACCAAGGGCAACACACGTAACCTAAATATCTGTACCCCCATAATATGCTGAAATAAAAGAAAAAAAAAAGAACTTCCCAGAGAAATGGAGCTCTTCCGGCTTATTTGCCTGAAGTGTCTTCCCTTTCCCCCATGTTCCCCTCCCTTGTCATGGACAAAGATGTCAGCTTTCCACATATAGCTTTAGGAAGATGCCTTATACAGTTTCTTGAACTTCTAACTCTCCTTGCGGAAATTCTTTGTAAATTGGTCTGTGCTGTTATGCTCAAGCATTTCTTTTCCCTATCTTTGCTCTCCAGTTTTTGAAAAGGAAGGAAAGACAAGGAAGTAAGTCAGCTTAATGAAGGTTCCCAACAGTAAACATGAACTTTCATGAAACTGTCCTCCCACATATCCTTACATAGAAATAGGATGCTCAGAAAATGCTATACATTTCCGTATTTACACCCACTAAGCTTTACCTGGGGGTTCATTTATTCATCCTACACATTTTTGTGAGGGCCTCCTCTGTGCTATTATCTACGCTACGCTCTGGACGCGCAAGGATGAATAAGACACAGTCCCTGTCCTGAGGAGCTCAAGCACCATTGGAGAGATGGGCATATACATAGATAATTATAAACCATGTGGAGGAAGCAGCACACACACAGTCTTGTGCAAGACCCGCGAGAGGACATGAGACAGTCTGATGGTGGGGGTGGAGAGGTGGTCGGAAAGAGTGCTGGAGGAGATAACCCTTGAGCCAAGTGAAATAAGTTGGATTCTTTTGTGCAAGCTCAGTGGTTGGACATGCGCACACAGAAAATGCTCTAAACTGCACAGATGAATTAGGAAGTGGTTTTTCTCATTAACAGAATTCTCACCCTTCCAAAAGCATATTGTGTCTGGGTCCTTTGATAACCAGAAGGCTGTGATAACCACAGAAGGCTTATCACCTACACTAGAACACTAGAAGCATAGTTAAATGGGTGATCTGCTTATAAATAAACACCATAGATAGACTATTTAAGTCATTGAGGAAGTGAAGCAGAGATATTGTTACATTTATGAGCTACCATTATTAAGCATTTATTCTTGGGCCAGACTCTGGCTAAGCATTTTTTTTTTTTTTTGAGACAGAGTCTCACTGTGTTGCCCCTGCTAGAGTGCCATGGCGTCAGCCTAGCTCACAGCAACCTCAAACTCCTGGGCTCAAGCAATCCTCTTGCCTCAGCCTCCTGAGTAGCTGGGACTACCATGCCTGGCTAATTTTTTCTATATGTTTTTAGTTGTCCAATTAATTTCTTTCTAATTTTAGTAGAGACAGGGTCTCGCTCTTGCTCAGGCTGATTTCGAACTCCTGAGCTCAAACAATCCGCCCACCTCGGCCTCCCAGAGAGCTAGGATTACAGGCGTGAGCCACTGCGCCCAGCCTGGCTAAGCATTTTTAAAGCTGTATCTCACTGAATCCTCACAACAACTTCACGAAGCAGGTCCCATCTGCACAACTGGTCCATCTACTCAGAGATTATTATGATATGCATTTTATTAAAAAGGAAATTGAGAATAGACGGTTAAATGTTTTGCTTAAAGTGGCATAGCTGATAAGGGGGAAAATGGGATTAAAATTCGAGTGCACCTGAAATGACACTATAATAAAATGTGGGTTTTTTCATTAAACTCACTAAAAGGTGCTTTCAGAAAAAGAAGCAGCCCTTCTAGCCCTCTTCTCTTGGTTTTCTGGTGGATATTCTATGCTAGAAATCTCTGATAATTAAAGATGAAATAAGAGCTAATCTATATCAAGGTACTCTTTGATATGTGCCAGGACACGTAAATCATGTCTCAGGGTAAGGTGTTCTGTTATTGAGTCTGCCTGGATTCAAAGTCACCCTGATCACACAGGGAAGTTTTGGGGAATATGTTTTTGATCTGAAAGTGTGAGGCAAACATGAAAATGCCCCAATTCAGAGGAAAAAAGGCTAAGTTGGATGGGAAGTAGAACTGGGATATCTGAGTCCCCATTCAATCATCAAAATGTAGATTACATGGTTCAGAGTTTCCTGTAACCTTCCTAGTTAACCTACCTGCTGTTTCCCATGATCAAAGGTAATAAAAGATTAAAGAGCTGATAATATTACATAGGATAATTTGTCTTCTTTTGATGCATGCAGGAAAATGTTACCTCTAATGGCAATTATGCCAGCTCTCTGCAATCATTCATTTATTTAGGGATACATCTCTGAAATTACAAATAAACATCAAATTTATAGAAACATGCATAAATTATTTCATTGAAAAATTTTTAATAAAATTAATAACATTCAAAAATTTTATCCAGTAGAGCCCATTTGATGATCCAAACTGTTATTGAGGTTAATAATGACCTCACATGTTTTCTAGGTCTGTTTCCTCCACAGTGTTCTAGAGGTAGGACAACAAAATATAGAATTAAAAATGCTAATTAGGCATTCAGAGGCATGTCCTATGGTTCAGAAAAGTGTTTCTCCAGTAGAACTTAAAAAAAAAATCAACACAAAATGGATAAGAGACCTAAACATAATACCTAAAACCATAAAACTCCTAGAACAAAACATATGGGGAAAGCTCCTTGACAGTCATCTTGGTAGTGACTTTTTACATATGATACTCTTAATAACAGCTCAGGCTACGAAAGTAAAAATAAATAAATGAGGTAACATCAAACTAAAAAGTTTCCGTACGACAAAGGAAACAAGAAAATGAAAAGGCAGCCTACAGATTAGGTGAAAATATTTGAAAACCATGTATCTGATGAGGAGTTAATATCCAAAATATATAAGGAACACACACAAATCAATAGCAGAAAAACAAATAACCTAATTAAAAAATGGGCAAAGGTCCAGAATAGACATTTCTACAAAGAAGACATAAAAATGGCCAACAGGTGTATAAAAATGTGTTCAACATCACTAATCATCAGGCAAATGCAAATCAAAACCACTGAGATATCACCTTACACCTGTTAAATGACTGTTATTAAAAAGACAAGAGGTAAGTGTTAGCAAGGGTGTAGAGGAGTGGGAAGACTTGTACAAAAACTTTTTGTTTAATTTAGCATCAAGCAATTTATGCAATAAGACCTCTCCGACCAGCATTCCTCAATGTAACAGCAATATCTGCAATAATCTATTGAGTGTTTCCTTTTTGTAGGGCATTGTTCTAGGTCTGGGAACTTCACAAAAATATGAGACTCAGTTTGCTAAATCTTCAGTCTAGTTCGAGACATAGGTCGGACACAAAGAAAGGATAAATAACTGCATGAGACAGTGCATGCCCATACAGATGATAAAAGCCACCAGAGTTCAGGGAGAGAGTGAGAGACTCAACACTGAGAATAAAGGACAGGAGGAGCATCTTGTGCTTTCTGCCCAACCCCACAAGTCTAGGTAAGGTCAACAGCCTCTCATATAGCTGTAAATCCTCCTACACAGCCAATTCTATTATTTCAAAAAATGATAATATTTATTAGGTTTTAGAAACCAAACAACTTCAGCTTAGGCTGACAGGAATTGCAGGGGAGAAATACATTCTGCACTTTCTCCCCCACACATGCACTGCACATCCACTTTAAAAATATGTGTATATTAATTTAAAAAAGCACTATTTTTAACTTAATGAATTTCTTATGAATTTTGTGAATATGGAATTTTTTCCTTATTCTTTAATATTTATCCCTTTTATAGGTTCCTAGGAATGACATTTTCTGCAGAGCCCAAAATGGAGACAGGCACATGGGTAAAAGTGGTGTAGGCAGCTGCAGGCTCTGTAAGGGCATCAAGGCTATGGCCTTTTGTCTGGGTGACAAATTTCCTGTGCACCCAAACCATTGCCTCAGCCACATTGGGCCTGAATGCCAGTGTCCCCCAGTAGACTGCAAGTTTCTTAACTGCAGGAACCATGTCTTAGTTATTTTTGTTTCTTTGCCTCTTATACTCAATAATAGTCAATTCAAGTTGTATTAGGTTCACTGCATCTGAGATGTTCTCTCTTCCAATAAACTTTCTGTCAAACATATCAGCACGGTGATACGCCCTCTGCCTGTAACAACCACTGCTTCCCTACAGCCCTAGTAGGACTGGCATTCTCTCCACAAACCCTATTAGACCATACCTCATAAAATGTTCTCACATTCAAGAGCCCTAAACCCATGTTCTCGTCCCATCGCACATAAGGTATGGATGTTATCCATCTCATGACTTTTCATTTCACTTGAATAAAAATATAATAGAACTGAAGAAATACTAGATTTTTTTCAAATATATTTGAAGATACATTTTTGGAAATGGCTTCCTGAGTAGTAGTTCTGCTCTGAAGTTGGGACTAAGAAGAGTTTCCTTGTGCAGTCTAGTCAAGTAGGTTCTTACACAGAAAATGCATGTTCTCCAGGCATGAATAGAACACAGGTGACTTCAATTGCATCTACCTCTGAGTACAGTGTACTTGAGTGAGTTCTACAAGTGGATAGGTAATTTTGAACGATGTTTCAAAATCGACATATCTGCTTAAAAATTGTTTCCTTTTCTTATAAATATCTTGGTTACCAATATGTATAATTTACTGAAATACATATAAACTCCAATTGTGATGTTAAACAATAGATTATAATAAAATAAAGAAACGGAAAAACAGCAGCTATATAAAGTCACTTAGCTGGAAGTAATCAAACCAAGTCTAGTTTTTTAATCCTCAAATAATTCTATGATCCCGGCTCCTGATAAGAGGGAATTGTCTTTCCGAGAGGAATAATAGCCTCCTAGGGATTTACTTTCCTTTGAACATAATGAGGCAGGAAAAGCCATCATTGGAGATTTGAATTTGGGTGACTTGTTTGTACTTAAACTTGGCTTAATAAGTGTTCTTTTTATATAACTAGAGTTTATTGTTTTACTTTTTGTTAATAAAGTAAAACTTTTAAATTTTGTAACTCATCTGTCAATGTAATTATAAAAACAAGTTTCCAGAATAGTCTTTTTCTTAAATAAAAACATAAAAGTAATATATTCTCTTATGAAAGATTTATACCATGTGGAAAGGCATAAAGAGGAAATAAAAATCATGCACTATATCACCTGCCCAAAACAACCACTAACATATTGGTATGCATCTAGAATTTTCCAGTTCATATATTCACAAATAAATTTCAACAAAAATAGGTTCAGATTTTATTTTTGTATTAAATGGCTCATCCTTCCACCATGTGAGGACACAACTAGAAGTCACCATCTATGAACCAGAAAGCAGACACCAAATATGCTGATGCCCTGATCTTGAACTTTCCAGCCACCAGAACTGTGAGAAATAAATTTCTGTTTTTTATAAGCCACTCAGACTAAAGTATTTTCTTAAAACAGCTCAAATGGACTAAGACATATATACATGAAGAGGCAAACGACCCAAAAGAGCCAGCACATTGAAGGAGAATAGAGTTGTAGTACCAACACCGCCTAACTTCAATACTAAAGCAACAGTAATCAAGGGAGTGTGGTATTGGTGAAAGAGTGAACAAATAGATGGATGGGACAGAATAGAGAGCCCAGAAATAGTTCAACATAAAGTCAACTGATCTTTGACAAAGGAGGAAATACAATACAATGAAGCAAAGATAGTCCTTCAGCAAATGGTGCTGAATCATCTGAACATTCACATGCAAATATGGTCTAGACACAGACCTTACACCCTTCAGAAAATTTAGGTCAAAATGGAAAATTTAATGCAAAACTATAAAACTCCTAGGAGATAATATAGGAAAAAACCTAGATGACTTTTCGCAGGTATGGTGATGACTGTTTAGATATTAATACATCACAGGTATGATAGATGAAAGAAATAATAAGGCTTGATTTCAGCAAAATTAAAAACTTATGCTGTGCAAAAGACAACGTCAAGAGAATGAAAAGACAAGCCACAGACTGGGAGAAAATGTTGCCAAAAGATGTGATAAAGGACTGTTATTCAAAATACATGAAGAACTCTTAAAACTCAACAATAAGAAAAAATCTCCCAATTAAAAAATGGGCCAAAGACCTTGCCAGACATGTCAACAAAGAATGTATGCAGATTACAAATAAACACATGAAAGATGCTCCACATAAAATATTATCAGGGAAATAAAAATTAAAACAGCAGTAAGATACCACTGTGTAACCTATCAGAATGGCCAAAACCCAGAACAATGACAATACCAAATGCTGACAGGGATGTGGAGCAAGAGGAACTCTCATTCACTGCTAGTGGGAATGCAAAATAGTACAGCCACTTTGGAAGACAGTTTGGCAGTTTCTCACAAAACTAAACATAGTCTCATCATTCAATCCAGCAGTCATGCTCCTTGACATTTACTCGAAGGAGGTGAAAACTTACGTCCAAACAAAAACCTGTATGCGGATGTTTGTAGCAGCTTTATTCATATTTGCCAAAACTTGGAAGTAACCAAGATGTCCTTCAATGGGTGAATGGATAAATAAACTGGGGTACATCCTGACAATGGAATATTATTCAGGGCCAGAAAGAAACGAGCTATCAAACTATGAAAGGACTTGGAAGAAACTTAAATCCATATTACTAAGCAAAAGAAGCCAATCTGAAGAGACACTGTACAATTCCAACCATGTGACACTGTGGGAAAGGCAACACTATGGAGACAGTAAAAACACTAGTGGTTGCCAGGGGTGAGGAGGGATGGAGGAATGAATAGGTGTAGCACAGAGGATTTCTAGGGCTGTGAAAATAGTCTGTATGGTATGAAAATGGTAGATAGATGTCATCACACATTTGTCCAAATGCATAGAATGTACATCACCAACAGTCAACACTAATGAACACTAATGTAAACTATGGACTTTGCGTGACAATGTGTTGATGTAGGTTCATCAGTTGTAACGAATGTACCCCTCTGTTGAGGACACTGATAATGGAGGAGACTCTACATGAGTGGGGGCAGGAGGTATATGGGAAATAAATTACAATAAAAATCCCAGTAGTTTTTTTATTATAAAACTTATTAACTTAAATAAATGTTTATTGAGCACTTAGTCCCTGCCAGACACTGTACTAGGCATAGTAAGAATATAGCAATGAGCAAGACATAAAGTCCCAATTCTCATGGCCCTTAGACCAATGAGAGAAACTGACTTAAAATAAGTAATTATTAGTGTGATACATTGATTATATGCTGTATGATTGACACTTTACAGATGATAAAATTGAGGATAAACAAGCTAAGAAGCTAAGTTGCCTTATCCAAGATCACAGAACTAATAAATATTAGAGCCAATTTTTAAACCCAAGGGCAATAAGTCTGACTTCAAAGCCCATATTCTTTCCATGTCATCATGCCAATTTCCAAGACTTCAGTTGTCCAAAAGTGAGCCAGTGTACCTTCCTATGTGCAGCTCAATGGAGCCACAAATGCTTCTGAAGCATTCACAAAGTATAAATGACCTGGACACAAAAGTGAGGAGCTACAGCCACAGTGAAGTGCCTGGGTGTGTTCACGGATGCCGGCACACTGGGCTCTGTGTGTAGGCAAAGTTGGAAGCAGCTGTGATGTGATTTCAGGGAAGCTTCTACTCCAAAAGGTCTCTTCCCTGGGCTGTCCCGTTTCTGAAAAATTCTATAGTTGGAAATTCAGCCTGAAGGACTTCTGGGAATACTGTGGGGTAAGTGGCAGTGTTAGCAACCTCCTGGTCTCCAATGTCATCGCTAATTTAAAATTTTTTCAGTAACTACAACAATAATGACACAAAACCTCTTCCCTACCCCACAACCAAGTAAGACTTTGTCACAGTCTGTCTTTCTCCTCTAACTTGCCTAACCTCATTAGCCAGATGTGTTGTGGAGAAAACATCTCTGCACAGTCGTACCTCAGAGATGGGATCTGAGACCTCTACCCTAAGTCCTAGCAAACGAAACCCTTGCGGCCCATCTGGCAGGGGGTCCAGGCCGCCACCCCACATGGCTTGCTGCTTTGGCCTTGTCCTAGGAAGCTTTGAATCCCTCATTTAAGACAAGTACTTACAACTATCTTTTCAGATTTGTGACTAACAATGAGGATCAACGAGTCAAAATTATGGAGACTAAATATTAATAGTAAAGCAGACAAATGCTTCATAACAAAGAGGAACACAGTCATGAGCTGAGAAAAGCCTTTCACTCTAGATAAACTTCATGAATCAGGAAGATATTTACATAACTGGCTATTTGCTGTGCTCAGTAAGGTAAAAGGATATGGCATCAGGAACATGTATGAGAAAAAGCAGATTCAATGAAATATGTGATAGAGCAAAGAAAATAATGGGCTGTCAGCAGTAAAAAGCAGTATTATTACTGCAGAAAAGTAAATACACAACACAAAACTGAATCTCTATATTGTAATGATTGAAAGCTTGGCTCTTGAGTCAGACAGATTTGGCTCTAACTAAATTACAATTCTGCCACTTATCAGCTATATGCTCTTGACCAAATTATTAGAGGTCTGTGCTTCATCCATAAAATAAGAATAATAGGAAGATTAAAGAATTCATTTATAGTGTTCAACATAGTACATAGCATGTAGCAAAGGCTACATAAAATAATGTCTATTATTATTTTTATTTTAACCAGTAAGCCCGATATTTATTCTTTGAATGGAGGCACTCAAGGCCCTCTGCTACAATCCCTGAGGGAAGTAGCCATTACCATATTATCATTAATTTTGAGCATCTGCTTTGTACAAGGCAAATTTATTAAACAACTACCTAAGATCTTATAAAGTAGGTAGTGAGAAACTAAGAAAAGAGAAGAGATGACCAACATTTTTGCAGTAAGAGGAGCTGAGTTTCCCCAGTGTGACCACGGAAACACCAGGTCAAGAAGGACCCAGAGGAAAACATCGGGTTTTTGACCCCTCCCACTCCCATGCACATGGTGACTTACTTCATCTTTCCAAAAGAATAGTGATGGCACCAGCGGACCCCAGTCTTTGGTATGGAATTAGAAATTACTTTCTGTTGCCTATAGAAGATTCATATTCTCACTAGGATTCTCTATATCTTACTCGGTTGGTCAACTCACATTCCTTTCCTTTGAAGATACTTAATCTACGAGTACCTCTAATAGAAAGACACAGTTACATACAAAGGGTCGTGACATGTTCTAGGCAAATCGCTTTATTTATACCATCCCTAAGATGCCAACAGGGGTGAGTGATAGAGAAGTGATAGAGAAACAATCATAAACTACTGAGTTAAAATCACTTTTCGGTGGTGTGTACTACCGTTGCAGAAGAGGACTGTAATCAAACGCCCCTGAGGGAGCTTTAGGGGACAGTAGCTGGTGATATAGAAAGGAGCATGGGGTAGCACTACAGACCAGTTTAAACTACTTCACAACTGGGCCTGGCCCCTCTTTGGTTTGGATACCAGGACACAAGCAGCCAGACTGCAGCTTCTTTTCCCGTCTTCAAGTGCCTAGGGAATTACACGGGAAGTCAGTTACATTGACCTGCCAAAGTTGGATGATAAACAGTGAGACCTTTCCCAGGCAGCATCACACTTCCCCTGTTAACACCTCCCATTGTGGAAAAAAGTCTAAACAAAACAGAATTAACAGGAATCCAACATCTTCCTTTCCACAGCAAAAAATTTCCTTGCTTAGCTCTTTCAGGAAACTCCATTTTAGGGGGTTAGAAAATGGGCAAAAGAAAATCTTAACATCAGTACATACCTATTTTTAACTTTGAGTTTTGAAAATGAATATCTGATCCAAAATGTTTACACACGCACTAGGTTACTACACAGTAACGATGGTGAACAATCTGCACACACCATGTCTGAATCTTATAAATAAAATGCTGATTGAGAGAAACCAGACCAAAAAGAGAAGACAATTCTGTAAATATAAAGTTCAGAAACAGGTGGGACCAATCCAAGGTGCTGTTAGAAATCAGAAGAGGGCTACCTCTTGGGAAGGGGGCAATTAGTGACCAGAATAGCCTCTAGAGTGTGATAATGATCTGTTTCTTGATCTCGATGCTGGTTACAGGGATGTGTTCAGTTTTTGAAAATTCGTTAAGCTGTACATTTTTGATATGTACGTACCGTTTTCCATGTGTATATTATACTTCGAAAAAGTTCAGACAGTAATTTCTCACATCACAACAAAGACTAGCTAAGTTAGCCTCAGCATTATGGCTTGATCTGGTTTTACCTTTCCAGAAAAGTAGCCATCAATCATCTTAATAATGGGCAAATTTGGGGGGGAAGAGTAAAATATTCAGAACGTAGGTTTATGGGATAAGATGCTCCACATATTACAGCAACATGGGTTTATTCATTGATTCCAGCTCTTAAGGAGTCTAAGCTTTGTACCTCTTCTGTGTATCTTGTAAAAGACAGCATCTGCCTCCAACGCCTGATACTCTGTATTTGCCAACACTTAATAAACAGAGAAACAACAAATTTTCCCTGTAGGAGAAATTTGATTATTTCCCACCAGATATAGTAGGAAGCATTTAAAACTTGTCAGGGGAAAAATAGTCTGAAAATAAATAAATTGATGCATTAAAGTGGATGTTCTAAATATGTCTTTTTTTCCCCCCAAGATCTGCTCCCTGAGCTCCTGGAGACTGTCCCATCCGCTGCTGTTTCTTCATCCCTCACCCCAGGGCCACCCCCGAGAAGATCACACTAGGGCCAGGGAGGGCTCCCCAAAGAAGTAAAAACAGGAGTCCCCTTAATACCCACTGACTGTTGCTTATAATGCATTTCACTCAAAAAGAAAGGGTTTGAAATACCTTGTGGTATAAACCTCGCATTCACATTAAAATAAAATATGTACCTTATTAGAGTAATTAACATTTATTGAGCAAAGAGCCAGGTACCTTACATACATGATGTATAATCTATCTCACAGTGATCTTTAATCTCATAGCAACCCTGGAGTGCTGAGATATCCTCCTCTCTATGTACGTGTGTGGAAACTGAGCCTCAGAGAGATTAAATAAATGGGCTGCAGTCTTCTGACGAGTAAGTGGGAGTGTCAGGATTTAAACCCAGTTCTGAACAGTGAGAAGGCTTTGCTCTTCCCACATTATAGCGTGGGCCCCCGTGAAGAGAGCAGGCCCTTCCTGGTATTTAAGTTGGTTTAAGCCAAGCAAATATTTAGAGATTCAACATTTACTATTAAATTTTTACTAAAAAATTTGAGTATAGTGTAAGATCTTCTGAATGCAACTGACACTTTTTCAACATTTAGTTGAGAAATTTTGTGGATGTAGTTCTCAATTTTTATGTGGTTTCAGCACAGAGGTAAGTCTTATGGAAAGACTCATTGTGATTTTTTTCCCTCCTCAGCTTTTTCTTTTTTTCAGCCTCACTAAAAGATAATTTTTTAAATGAAAACCTTGTTTTTATAGCAAATGAGATTTTTCCAAACTATTAATAAAACAGCTTGCTCATTTTTATAATGGTAAAATTAATAAATTATTGTTTTAAAAATTTTGATATGAAAATCATAAAGTATAAAATTTTTTAAATTATTTGAAATTCCACCATCTAGAAATAACAGTGCTTAAAAATTGAATATATAAGTACACACACATATCATCCTACACTACTTTCTCTGTATAAATGCATAGGTAGATTTTAATGAAAATTAGGAGATTAATGAGCTTCGAATAAAAATAAATACAATGTTATATATGCTTTAACACAATGCCTTTATTTTATAGCATTTATCACAGCAGTCCTGAAATAATGATGTATATGATTATTGTTAGTAACATTAGCAGTTAAGTGTATGATATCTGGAGCTAGAACCCTTAGATTTTAATCCCAGATCTATCATTGACCGGCTGTGTAATCCTGGGAAAATTATTCTTGTTTCTCCCTCTGTAAAATAGAAATAAAAATGATATTAATATCTCTCTAACAGGGTTGGCATGCAGATTAAATGAATGTATGTAAAACAATTAAATAGTGCCTGTCACATAGTGAACACAAATGTATTAGATGTTGTTTTATTTGCCTAATGTTTTTCTTTCCACTAAGCTCCATGCATGCAGGGATCACGTTGGTTTTGTTCCATGTTGCATCCCCAGCATGGTATATGCCATGTCTTCAATAGTTGTTGACTATTTATTATTTTCCTTTGTTTTCCACTCTGCCCCATATCTATAGGAAGTTGACTGTCATTATTAGTGGCATTTAAACAATATCTATTGAGTGAATGAAGAAATACCCATTTATTGCAAATGTATTCAATATTGACAGCATAGTGGGAAAAACTAAAATTTTGGATTCAAACAGATTTCAAAACCTTATTGCCTCATTCTCAACCATTGACTTGGTGGTAGAAGGGAGCAATTTATTGAACTTTTCTGAACTTCAAGCTTCCCATCTATAAAATGGAGATAATGATTCATTCTTGCAAGGTAGTTCACAATGTACAGATTTAAGTTTATCAATAAATAGTAGCTATTTTTGTACAACTATTACATTATATCCAGAGCCACTGCTTTGCATAACCCAAAGAGGGTACCATTCATGTGAAACACAACATAAATGGTGTCCCTTAGAGCAGTGCAGTGCATGGGCCCAGAAGGTACCCACAGTGTACTTTGCCAGTTCATAAGATTACAAAGTATCCTTTTATTAGTGTCTTTCAGACTTGGATGTATTTAGGGCCCATAAGAACAATTTAGAGTTAACAGTAGCTGCAGAAAATTTCTGCAGGTGATATTCTCATTTTAAAGCGATAGAAAATGAGACATAGCTGTAAACTCAGGACATGGGTTTAGGCTCAAGCCTTTTAAATGCCAAGTTCACTGTTACCTAAAATCCACTAAATACAGCGGACAAACTAGTGTCAGTGTTTGTACTATATGTGATTTACCATTCAGTCAACATTTACCAGATGCTCAGAGCTAAGTACAGCTGACTTCATCTTACATCCCATCTCTCGTCTGCATATTTGAGTAGATTCAGTTCAACTGGTACGGCTAGTGGTATTCACATCAGGATGGAGTTACAGAATACAAACAGAGCCTCCTCTATTTGGTGATTAACAGATGAATTGATGCCCCATCAGATGAACAGGATGTTTGGCAATAACAAGTTGTTTGTGAGGAAAAGTGAGTTTCTTGGCTTGTTCTTTGTCAGCATTACGAAGCTAAAAGCTTTGTTGCGCAAATGTTCTGTCTGCGTTTGCTACTGTTGCTGCCTGGTGTGTGAATCAGGACCCCAGCTCACAGGTTTTCCCAGGACTTTCCTGTGGGCATCGTCTTTAAGTGTTGAGCAGTCACAGTTTAGCACACAAAGGGGCTAACCTGGGGATGGCAAGGTTGGCCGGGCACTACATTTCAATAGAGCAGGAAGAGGATTTGGTGGCCTATGACCTCAGGGAATTTTGCCAAATGTTCCACCCCACTCTCTTCACAGCCTAGAATAGCACCACACATAGGAAAAATGTAAAACCTAACCGAGAGAAACAGACCTTTCTCCAGCGGTGATAGTTCAGGACCACCACAAGCTTTTGTTAAAATTTTTAAAAGCACTCAAGTATGGGCAGAAATAAATGATCTTGAGTTAACTGTAACTAGCACATCGGTTCTCCCTTTGTGAAAGATTCAGCCAATCACATCTGTGTACATCAGTTCCCCACAAAAAGAGAAAATACATTGGTGTTGCAGCAAGAAGAATTTAAGCTATATGTAAAGAAGAACTTACAGAATGCCAGGCTAATTACAGTTTGGAGCTATTTTGGGGGGGAAGGAGTATGCCCACCAACATGAAGGGCCAGCACTAGTATCACAGCTGTGCTCAGTCATTAGCTAGGAGCAGCCTGAGGGATGTGCAGCCTCAGTGTGAAAGTGGGGGTAGATCCAGAGGGGTAGCAGCTGGGGCTTTCGGTCAACTCTGCTCCCCGAAACAGGAAGTCTGAGTGGCACATTTTCATGGCCACCATGGTCAGCCTGCACCATTAAATTACTCCTGATCATAGAGGTGCAGCTTCTAAAAATTCTCCAGTAAGGATGTCTGCGGCAGTGTTTGGTAGGTATTCTGTTTTGGTTAGGGAAATTCCTTCTTCTGGTTTGCTGAAAGTTTTTCTTTTCCTTTTGAAAAATCATGAATTCTTTTTTTGCAATATTGAGATGATTATATGATTTTTCTCCTCCGATCTGTTAATTTGGTGATTTATGGTTAGAGATCTTCTAAAGTAAATTCCACTCTTATATTCTGGAAATAAGCCTAAACTAAACATGGAGTTATATTTTTTATTTGCTACTATATTTGGCTTGCTATACAGCATTCTGTTTAAAATTTGTTCACATATATTCATGAATGATACTGGACTATTTTTCTTTCTTGCCAAATCTTTACCTGCTTTTTGAATCAAAGATATTTTGGCCTCATAGAATATTTGAGGAATAATTCTTCATTTTCTATCAGTAGAAAATTTAAATATACAATATTTGGAAAAATCTGGGGTATTTTTGCTTTTGAAAGTTGGTAGTACTCACCTATAAAATTATCTAAGCCTGATTTTTTTTTGTCGGAAGAATTTTAATTCCAGATTCAAATTATTTAATGGTTATAGGAGA